>NW_018165520.1:100567-126425 GCF_001263595.1 Phalaenopsis equestris
CAATTCAAATCACCATTTCACAAATCTCAAGACAAGGAAAAAGATAGAGAAAACTACTCAGATCTCATAAGAAAAACACAACAAAACTCGGAATTCATATATAAAATTAAAGTCATACAAACTACAACAATAAATAAACTTATCTCTAATTTCTCTCCAAGAAAACTCCTCGAAGTTACTCTGAATCTCTTCCTTTCTTTAAAGCACACAGAATTCCTCTTCAAAGCGGCAAGGAGAAAGAAATCTCTCACTTTCCTTCCACTCTTACAATCTCTCGAAGAATTCCTCACAATTTAGACTCTCTACACTTTTTTTACACTTCCGCTTTGAGTCTCCCTCTCTCATATTTTTGGCCAAAGTCTTCTCTTTAAAGATGTGGATGAGTTTTCTCAAGCGTTGCCTAAGCACCCCTCCAAAATTCGTCCTCATCCAATGCCTAGTTGGACATAACCGCCGAGCTCGCAGTCGGCGCCCTAGGTCAAATATTCACAAGTGAATTAATTCTGGAGTCTCGTGAAAATCTCATCGTCGGCGCCCCAATTCAAATCTTCACATTTTGGTCCTTTTCGCTCCAAATTCGCTCCTTTTTGTAACTTTTTGCTTCAATGACCTTAATTCATCATTCCTGCAATAAAACATCAAAAATACCTTTCTTTAAAGTGCAATATCATAAAAAACAGTGTAAAATAGGTATGAAAATCTCAACATATTTTCCTTTAGTCAGCTAGCCTAGCCCAAACCCAAGTTTTGGTCACTTGAACCCACATTAGACGCATGCACAAAAGTTAGCCTAACCACCCCAAAGCCACCAAATTAATAACTCCACAGCCATTAGTTGGACCCTAGTGACCAGTCTAAACTCCTTAAAACCACCTAAGCTAAGCCATGGACCAAAGGTCCCCTAAATTAAGGGATTTGGTTTCCAAAATTGCTTAAGCTTAAGATTGTTTTGCCCAAACAAAGCCCAAACTCATTTAGTTGCTATGACATATTCCTCTGAGCTCTCTGAGCTCTCTGGCCACCTCATCTGGCCTAGACGACTGGTCTAGTGGCCGAAAAACACCAAAACCATGAGCCACCCCCATAGAATCAAGCCCATTTCAAACCTAGAGGCCACCTCATCCAAATTAAATGTTTGAGCCTCCCTGCCCTCCACCCAAGCATCACTTTTCACCCCCTAATTGGCCCTGACAGCCTCCCCAAACCCATTTTTATAAAAATCTCACCTCCACGGCCATGGGGAGAGTGCTAAAATTTTCTCAAAGATACCTCTCCAAATTACTCCTAGAGCCTCTTTGAGACCTCCTCAGTGCAACCCAACCACCACATTGCCCTGAATCCCCTTGCCGGAGTTCAATTTTTTATCTCAAAACCTTGCCAAAGACAGGACAGAGCTCTCCACACCTCTACATTCCACCAAAATCAAATTAAACACGCCCACACGTTCACCACAGTGAAAGAAGGAGAAGCCCCATCAAATTACCCTTTCACAGAGCCTTTAACATAGCTCTAGACCAACACCTGGAATCGAGCTTGGTCGAATTTATTATACCTAGGCCTTTCACAGCAAGAGTCTTAATCCCTAGCCTCCTTGGACCTCAACAAACGTGTCGAGCACCTCTGATTGAAGCCATCGAAGCTTCCATTCTCATAGCAAAGGTATTGAACTTCCCCTCTTCCCGAGACTATTTTGATTCTCCATTTGATTAGACTTAATTTAATTGCATAATTACCGTATGGATGTGTTCGTTACACTTAGACAAGCATTTAGAAACAAACCACACTTAATTTGATTAAAAATTTAGTGAGAACTTAAGATTTGAAAATGGATAGTTCTCGGGCTAAGTCATTGAGGACGATGACGGGGATCCGTCCGATCGCGTGTTTATCTCATCAATGGATGAGATCTAGCCAGACAGTGTCTTCTTACACGAACCGCGGGTCGAGTCATTGCTGAGGTGGATGGCTGCGTCAAATAGGAGTGCGCCGCGTGGAGTTTTGGAGTCGCCATAGGTTGACATGGCGTCGCGCATTTAATTAGATAAATAGAGATTTAAATAATTCAGAAAATGCTCCCTAACTTTAAAAATACATATCTTGGTGTAGAAAAATACATATCTTGGAAAAATACATATCTTGGTGTAGAAAAATCACAAAAATAAAATAAAAATACTCTCTTGTCAGTGAATAGAGGAGAACAATGTGGAGATAATTTGAAGTACATTTGATGCATATTTTATTTTTAATTAATTAAACATTATTTTAAATATTTTGACTACCCATGCATATAGACATTTCACCATGACTTGAAATTTTGGCATTTGTTGTCTCTATCTTAGGGAACATTCACTGATTTTTCCAAAGTCAGAGGAGATCTCTAGACAGAGAGCCATATTTTTCAAGATTATGTCTATTATTTGCATAAATTAATCATAATAATTAGCATGTTGTTTAAAAAATTCTAAGAAAATTTTGGAAGTTAAAAAGTGACCAGAGAACCCTTTGGAAAATATTTTATGGGTTAAGTCATTCAGAACACACTCAAAGAACACACTAATTTCCACCAACCGTAAAACACAAAGAAAATTAATTTAGGGTAACAAAAACATTCAAATGACCAAGCATCTAAATGACTTAATTTTTAATCCCCACTAAGATTTAAAGTTCAAAGAACTCCTCAAAAAAATTTCAAAACATTTGGAGCTCATTTAATAACTCAAATTGATTTTTCAAGTTAAATGACATTTTTGGCACTAAAATGATATTTAATAACTAAAATATAACTCAAAAAATTATAAAAATTAGTTTTTGGAGTCCTTTGTGGTCAGTGGAATTTTCTAAAAATAAATTTGAAATTAAAATAAAAATTCCATTTTCAAGCCTATTTTTAATATTTAAATAATTAAAAAATGATAAAAATCACAAAAAAAATAACATTCATGGAAATATTCTAATTTATTTTCTAAGCACTTATAACCAATTAGAATATTTTTCCTGATTTTCTATGTAAAGATATTGAATTTTGAAACTTAAAAATTATTTTTTAAAGGCTAAAAATGAATTTTCACTAAAATAATTCCAATAAATCAGATAAAAAACAGAAAAACGAAAAGTTTGCTTCTCTGGGTTCTCTGAATATAAAACTTAATTTTCCACATTTAAAATATTTTATAATTAATAAATACTCCAGGACTTGAAATGATTTTAGTAATTCAAATAAAACTTAATAAATCATGAAATTTTGTCCAAATGATTCTCTAGTCTAGGTCTACCTCCAGTAAAAATTTCAAAGGATTAGGCTTTTCCTTGGTCAAGTTATGAAATTTTCTTTGAAAAATCCTATTTTTGCATGAAAAAAATGTAATTTTGGAAATTTAGCTTTAATTAACATTTAGGCTTAAGTCAAGAAAGTGGAAATGGGTAACCTTTGATCCTAATCAACATATTTGGTTGATTGAAACATAAGGGATTAATTGGTAGAAACCAATCTCACTTTTTTTAATTAAAAGGATAAATTTGCAATTTCCTTAAATTATTAAAATTTGGAAATCTATTAAAATAAATTATCCTAGACTTAGGGATATGATTTTGGGTGTTGATAACTCACTAATTTAATACCCTTATTTTATGCTCAAATAAAATGACTTTTAAAAATGAATCATCATCACTTAAAATTCAATCTCTTTCAAAAAAAAAATAATAACTAAGACATCTACCAAAATCTTTCAAAATCATAAAAGCTTAGTAGTGACATAGGCTAAATCAAATTAAATGAGGATTAGAACAGAGAACATAGTTAAAAAATTGAACATCTTTCAAAACTACAGCCCAAATTTAAAATTTGGCTGAGTTCTTTGATAACATTAACTTGCCCCTTTAAGGGTCCTCACCCACATAATCCTCAAATTAAATCACAAGTCATAATTACCTTACTCATAAGGATAATTGAAATATCAATGTTCACTGAGCATTAAAAGTATTTTTATAGGATGAATTATTAAGCAACATAATAAGTTTAAAATGAGCTCGAGACTTTTCACCAGGCGGTGAGAGGGAAGCATGAATCTGCTTCTTTCTTTAGACCTGTTGGATACCTCAAAAGTCTACTAAACTTAATATGTTTTGCTTAACAAAAATCATCCTTAATCAAACTAATAGGGACCCACCAAGATATAACCTAGGATTATGTAGGTCACCAAAACCTTACTTTTTTCGCTTGACATAAAATGTTATAACATGCATTTTGAGTTTCAGGTGGTGGAACGAGAAGACTCGTCATGTACGCTTTTACAGTTTACAACGCCGTCACGCCGTCTTTCTTGCGCCGTCTTTCTTGTACTTTCGTATTGTACTTTTGATGCTAACACAAACTTGCATGCTAAACAATGATGTAACCCTGCATGAAAACTAAAATTGTTAAGATAGCCGCAAAATCAAAACCAAAACTAAAATCAACCAAGATGAAAATCACCTCCACAACATTCAAAATATAAAACAACTCAAGATTTAATCACAAACATCACACAAAACAACAACTACAACTAAATTAAGACATCTCTGTCAGATTATCAGGAATCCCTTGGAGGAGTTTTTGGAATGCTTATGATAGTTTTTTTTCTTTTGTTTTCTAATCCATTTAAATGGTTTTAGATCAAGCCTAGCTCACTACCAAGCTCTTAGATCTTTTAAGGTTACATTTGTAATTTTGAAAGAGCTTTATGAAATGTGTTTGATATGCTCAACCATTAGATTTAAGCTTCAAATCAGTGAATTATTAGTCTCCTAACTTATACCCCTTAACACTTGGATCATCAAAACTTAATCATCTTCCAATCTTCATCAATATAAAAAATTACAATTTTACCCTTTTGTAGAAAATGGTGTGAATTAATTTCTACCATTTTACCCTTGTGTTTCAATCATCACACAAGAATAACTATAATAAATATTACATTTTTATCCTATGGTTTAACAAAAATTTTAATTAGAGTACAAAATTCAAAATGACAATTTCCTACCCCATAACTCTTTTAGTTTAATCCAAGCGATTATAAAACTTTGTTGGCTTGTTATTCATGAGTTAATTGAAACATCTAAGGATAATTTATATTTTTTGACTTTTATTTATTTTTTAATAAATATTTTAGTCAAAATTATGAATTTCTAATGTTAATTAATTTGATTTACCAAAACATGTTTGTTGTCCTTAAAAAAATTTATTATGTTTCTATAAGTTAGAGGACCATTTTGAATAATTTTCAAGAATTTTTAATTATATTTTAATTTTTATAATGTTTAGTTGATGTTAATAAATAAATAACCTGAAAATATATTTTCATTTTGAAAATTAATTTTTATATTTTTCATTAATCTCTCTGACATAAAAAACATAAAGAATTTAATTTTATATTTTTGTAATTTTTTTATTTTCTATAATTATCTTTAGTAAAAAATATGGAAAAATACATTTAACTAGTTATAACACTTATTTATAACTTTAATAATTTATAAAAACATTTATAAGTTGTTTTGGAGTACTTTGTGATATTTTGAGGCATATTGTATTTTTTGTATTTTTCAATTATTCTTATATAAAAAATGGCTAAAAAGGAACTTTTTTTTTACCTTAATTTTACTTTTCCTAAATAATTGTGATCTCAAAGAACACCCCAAACATGATTTTGAAATTTTTTTTTTTATTTTTTTTTCTATAATTATTTAAAACAAAAAATTATTATTTTCTTTAAAAATGCATTTTTATATTAACAATATGCTTTCTGACTTTAAAATTTTTACGACTACATAGATTTTATTATTGTGGTCATATGTAAAAAGTTAAAAATTTAAATTTTAATGGAATTGGAAATTTAAAATTTTGGGGGAATTGGTATAAATATTTATTAGAAGATATTTATTATCATGAATTATAGTATCTAAAGCATCTTCCTAATTAGCTAGGCTAACAAATGAGTTTTTGGGAAGTAGTTATTTTCTTTCTTAATTGAATTAGGTTATGTAATGACTAGTTCAATTTACTATAATGAATATGGAAAATTTTAATTTGCTATTTAAGTAATTTGAGAGGTAATTCCAAGAAAAAGCAGGCTTGGTGGCTTACAACACTAATCCACACTTATCTCCTTCAATCCATATATTTGGTAAGTTATATGTTTTTTTTTTCCTTATTAAATCATTTGATTTCTTATAGTAAATTCATGAGGTTGCTTTTCCTCTACTTCTATATATCACTTTTTGTGTAGCTTTCCCACAAAAACCCAAGTAAACCCCATCTTGTGTTGACAGCAAAAGCTTGAGAAATCAAACCTAGTCTTGCTCCTTTATTACTTCGACACCCTAATCTCTATGTAAGAAAAATTAAAATATAAGATTTATTATAAAATGATTTTTCTACCATATTCAATAATTTTATTCAATTTTCTCCAACCCAAGTTGTGTTCATAAAACCAAATCCTCAACCATAAGTTATTGGCTTTAATAAGTATCTACTTAAGTTTTAAAAACATTAGAAAAAGTATATATGAAAGTTAGAAAAATATAAAGTCTTTATATCAAATCTAATAATATTATCTAAACAATTCATGTGCTTTCTAGCCTTTAAGTTGCCTATATTGTCCACAACTAAATTATGTATAAATTACGAATCTATAGTTTTAACATTCCTCTTGCTTGTCTAACTTTTATTCCACAACTTCTCTTAGATTAACATCTTTAAAATCTATCCCAAAACTTGTATGTCATTAAAGACATCTTTTGAAGTAGCTTAAACCTAAATGAGTGATCAACCTAAAGAATAACCTTCTGCTTTGATAGAAATTGGATCTTACACATTGTTACATGGTTGTACTAAACTAAGGTTAATGATTATAGTTAAGCACAAATCATAGTAGATATGTGTGGGAGTTGGTGTGGAAACACTCGTTATTGGTTTCACATAAAAAAGGAAACATAAATTACATTAATTTTTCACATAGCTTGCTTGAATTATTTTATAATAAGCCAATTATATGTAGGGCAAATGATTTTGAGGAAGCGAATTGCTATTAAAGGTTTTTGGGTGTTGTGGCACAGAGAAAAAAATGATAAGTGAAAAATTGAAAGGATGAACATTAGCCTTCCTTAAATATTCTTTTTAACTACCTAGGAAGGTCCAAAGACATCATGCCCAAGATTAGAATTGTTTGTAATTGGGAACCTATTGAATGAATAAGGAGGCATTGAAACTTTTTTGCCTCTCATGGGGACAAATTCAAAAAAAGATTAATCATGCTTAGAGGTTCATGTCAGTTGCAAAGTAGGATTAACACAAAATAAGAAATGTAAAGGGGATGCTTGTGTATTCTACCTTTCTTGCAATGTTGACGAGACTCAAATTGTTTAGCAAGTGATGTCAACAACTATGGAATTAATATGAAGTAGTCACCAAGCCCATCTAAGAGGCAAGTCATTGGCAAGAGCACATCGCTAGTTGGACAAGGCGTGGGGTAAAGTCATCAATAAGAAGACAAAATTTATTTTGGCTAGTTTTGATAAATGCATCAACTAAGATCTTAAAGGTGTGGATTGGGGATTGATATAGGGTTGCATACAAAAGAAATCAACACATCTATTTAAATTTGAGCCCTGCATTCTTTCTCCTATTAAAGTTAGCCTTATGCTAGGATACAATTTACTTATTGATGTAGACAAATAGTCGTTCGTCAACATCGATCAAGTCATCCTAATAGCTAGAACAAGTTCAACAAATCATTAAACTTGGACCATCATAAGTTGCTTGTAACATGGTACCCACAACGCATGAAGTCACCCATAGCCTCTACATGTTGAAATCATCAACATTCCCTATATAAATTTCTGCTTAACTCTCAATTTTAAGATCCTAAACTATTTAAAAGGAATTGCAAAATCCAACTATTCAAAAAATCTTGATTGCCCATCCACTATACTCACCTATCAACAAAAAGCTCTCATCAGCAGTTCATCACGAACATTTTCCTTCTATTCAAAACCCACCAAAATGCAAATCAAGTGAACGATTATTAGCCAGACTCGCTCACCATAAGATCTGATATACCGAGTCAATCGTTGTACTTTTCTTCTATCACTCTCATTTATCACATTCCATGCCATCATATTGATCCCACCCACAAATAAGGAGTTACTAATTATCGTGAACATGATGTAGTTTTGTAATTAGGCCAAAGTTCTATGTACGATTTTCTATCTCATTTTTTTATTTTTTTTAATTTTTTATTTAGGTTAATTAATGTTGATATAATTTTAATGCTTTATGGAAGCCATCATATAACTAAAAAATATTATAAAAAAAAACAAAAAAAAATACAAATTGGTTACCATCATTTTCGTAAATATAAAGGATTTCATAAAATTTCTCTTTGGTGAGGATGGAATGCTTGAAGCGCCGGAGTTTTTCCAACGTGGCGTGAATGCTTGAAGCGCCGTGCCTTGCTGTTTGGTCCAAGAAACATGGCGACGGGTAAATGAATAGATTGGGAAGCGACCTTCATTCAATGTTGAATGATGTCCTGGACTTTTTGGTGAGGATGGACATGACGTGTATTTAATTTTGATTTATGAGGTACCTAAAAAGTCTCATTTTAGTCGTATTTATTTATTTATATACTTTATATAGGATGAGCGCTTGCTTTCTGAAATTCTTCATTGAAATAATATATATATTTTTTTATTTAGGACTAATTAGTTAAAGAGCCCACTAAAAATAATAATAATAATAATAATAATAATATATTAATATAATATACTAATATAGATATTATATACTTATATAATATAAGTTATATAATTAATATAATATATTATTTATATATATTAATATTAGGGATGCCAAATCGGCTCGTCGTTCGCGAACAGCTCGTGTTCGGTCATTTCGTTAAGAAACGAACGCGAACAGTGACTTCACGAACAAATTCGAACGCAAGCTTATTTCCACACGAACAATTTCGAACGCAAGCTTATTTCAAATAAACTAACGAACACAAGAACCGAACACGAACACAAGCTCTGTTCATTCGTGTTCGGTTCGTTTACACCCCTACATGCCACGTTAAACTATTGAAAATTTGATAAAACTAAGAAGTATGAGTGGGGGTTTTATCGCTAATTTTGATATTTTGAGCAAGAACCCGAGGAAAATGGATGAAAAATGATGGTTGATTTTATTTTGCATTTAAATCTATATTACAATACAATGGCTTATGGGGATTTGGGCCTATTATTTTTATATGTAGTCCAAAATATAATTTGTGCTTGGTATGTTGAACACAATATGTTAGTTAGAAATTGAATAAGAGATTCAAAGGTGTCGGATTTGAATGTTCATCTTTTTGTTGAAAAAAAGTCATATTTTATTACTAGGAAGATTGTTTTATGATAACAAATAATCAGATTTCGGTGGCTTGCTACATGTTTTAAACTACAAATTATTGGAATCATTCATTTGTCTATGTTTTGATCGCGCTAACCACATATGAAGAGGAAATAATAGAAGCTCTGTGTAGGTTATGGATTCAAAGACAAGTGGAAGGACAATAGAATTCCATATGTTAGGCTTAGATTATATCAAAAAGTATGCTTTTTTCCATCCATTAATAACATGTGGATGGTATTTGTGGAGAAAATTTTCAACGAGTCAATCAACATATTATTCATTTTAGATTACGGGACCGTTTAACACAGCTTAAAATTGTGTTTGACGTTTTGAAAACGGTGGCATGATGTTTGATTCGTGCGTTCGTTAGGCGTATTTGGAAACTCCGTTTTACGTTTATATTAGATGTGGGCCGCGGCATCCACCCTGCGGGCCGCATCTTTCCATCTGCATTCGAGATCAATTCCTCCTGTGTTCCTCTCCTTCGCTCGACTGCATTTGAGGATCCTTCGCCAGACTGCGTTTGAGGATTAACGTAGGCCAGGGCATCACGTCTCTCTTCTCCCTTACCTCCTCCTCTCATTCTCCCTCTCCTCTTGCTCTCCCGGTTTCGCCGAAGCCATCACCTTCATGACTGAACCCGTGCAATATATTCGCTATGCAAGTGAAGCGAGAAGACTATAGTGGGATCACGAATATAGAGACCCGAAACTCCCTTCCTCCTCCTTTTGTTTGCTCTTACCCGCAACCAGTGAGGAAGGTAAACTTGATTTCAGATTACTGAATTCATACAATTGTTTTTCTATTTTAGAGTAAATAAAAATGTTATTTGGCTTGATTTCATATTATGCCTCAATTGGTTTTTATTTTAGTGCAAATAATGATCGTGATTCCCCTGATTGATATATCATTGTTGTGTACACTTGTTTGGCTTCATGTGATGCTAACGTATTGCTATGACAGTTCCATTGCAAACACCTTTACTGCACAGGGGTAAAATTGTCATTTTTTCAGAAACAGCTGCAAATCAGCTATTTTCCAAACACACAAATCAAACAGTCAGTCAGCTTATCCAGATTTGTTGTTCATCAGCAACTTACCTGAATAAGCTGGATAAGCTGCAACTGCCCCAAACAGACTATAGCGGCACATCTTGAGTAGCACTTGTTTAACATGAAAAAAGGCAAAGTAAATTTACAAAACGACAAAAAAAAAAAAACGTATTGTTTTGCCAACAAAAAAATAAGTATTGTTGAATTCGAGATTGTCTTATGTGGCACACCAAAGGAAAGAGCATTGAAGAATGGGAGAGAGAGAGAGAGAGAGAGAGAGAGAGAGAGAGAGAGAGAGAGGGAGGGAAATTAGAAAGATTAGATTAGTTGGAATAGTTCATCAGCCCTTTATTGTGAAAATCACCCCCTATTTATAAGCTCAGAAAGTATAAAGCATTTAATTACCTGCTAAATCATGGGCGTAATTTTTTTTGTGTTCAAAGAATTAAAAAAATATATAAATTCTAACTAAAAAATTGAAGATGTGTTCAAATATATAGGTAATTTTTTTTGTACCACTATCGCATGGCTCTCAGCATGGAAACTGGTGCTCTGGTTGGTGATGACTATCGGGTTGCTTGCAGTCCCTGGAAGACTATAGAGGTAACTTAACTAGTGAGCGTCATCGCATATGTTCACGAGTATCTCGTAGATTTTCTTCGGCTTGACCCTGAGTTGTATCTGCCTCAAATGACAGTATATTTGACACCATTATTGCTTGAGGATCTTGAAACAATGAAAGTTCTAAATTTATTTCCAATTGTTGGCCCTTTGGGTATTCCATCTCTACAATAGATGCAGCAAGACGATTCTACAAAAGAAATATGGAATACCCAATTATAATAATATAACACAACAATAACACACAATAACACATCATATTCTTGATATTGTGCCCTTCATAGTAAACAACTCATTTTATAACGTTCCCTTTTATTTAACCTGATAATATGTTTAATAACACATATATAACACAATTATAACAATATAACACAACAATAACACACAATAACACATCTATAACATATTTATAACTTACAATAGCACACAATAACACAACTATAACACATTTATAACATAATTATAACAACATAAGATAACAATAACACACAATAACACGACTATAACACATCACACAACAATATAACACATTATAACACATCTATAACATGCTATAACACAAGAAAAACACAAATCTAACACAACCCTATTGCCATAAAACAAATAAACTTTTTCTCTAAAGTAAACATGTAGCATTTTATCTCAGTGACTTCGGGAGATCGCTAGCTTCTTCTTACGTACCGTTGCGACATTCCATTGTTGTGTGCTTAAAAGAAAAGGAAAAAAAATGACTTGTTGTTGCCGAACGACTAAACTCTAAGACTTATAAACACTGCGTATTGCAAAACCGACCTTTCGTTTCCATGAGTCGAAACCGAAGAGCCGTAGCCGAAGAAGCGAAACCGCCGAATTGAGAACCCCCGAAGAAGCCCAAGAGAAACCACCGTCCGAATGGAGAACCCCCGAAGTCAAGAGAAACCACCGTCCGAATGGAGAACCCCCGAAGAAGCCAAGGAAGCCGAAGGGGGACGAAGAAACGATGAAGAAGGGCGTCGAATCCGACCCGACGAATAAGAAGAAGAAACGCTCCAAAACCCCCGAAGAAAAAAAAGGTACTGACCAAATCTACCATAAAGTGACTTTTTGTCTATTTCAGCTTTTCGAAGGGCTAAATTTGGGTTGGGTTTCAAGAAAAAACACATCTTTTAAATTTGCTACGCGGTGATTCGGGCTGAGTCATGTTAATTAAGTTTTTTTGAATTTTTATACACATTGGGACCCAGTTTCACTTGGATTCCTCTTATTGGACTCCGCATGCAACTCAGCCTCCGAAGTCCTGAGGCAATAAATAGATCTGTAATAGAGGCAGTTGTGACGATACATATATATATATATTATATAGTGTCGTATTTTAAAATTTGTCATTAAGGATTAGAGACTTCTAGTTACAAAAAAATAATAATAAATTTGAACTTAAAGATAAATTTTATTTAAACTATTTTTTAAGATGTTTTATTTTTTAATTTCTTTTGTGGTAGAATAAATTAATTATTATGTAAATTAAATTATAGGCAATTGTTTTTTTTTTTAATGGGGCATTTAATACATACCATTATGTATCTACAATATTTAGTATTTATACCCTTCAAATCTTCCATATCACACAAAAAATATCACTATTTTAACTCCTAAAAAGCAAAATACATGTTTCACACATGGTAACGTGGCTTGTATGTAAAAAATTAAAGTTTAGGTGTTAGATATGTAAATACATAGGAAATGAGTGGTATGTATGTAATATTTATTGATCCGGGTTCTAATTTTGAAATTATACTGCATATAAAACGAAATAAGACGTTAAGAAAATAGGATGGTCAGTCCAAATGTCAAATTCTAGAGGGCATGTCCTCTCTAATCTTGTTAAGATATTAATGACAATTTGGCACCGTTCCTTCATCTTTTTCTCATGATAAGATTTGAAAGCTACACCTTTAAATGTAATCGATCCTAATGGTGCGACTATAGTACAACTTATATATATATAATTTCGATTAGATTTTTTAATAAGTTACTTTCAGAAGATATTTTTCAAGCTTTCATTTTATATTTTTATAAAGAATTGTAAGGTGCAAAGATCAAGATTTGATAGAACATCAATTAATTTTAGCATTTGACATGAGGTATTTGGAACGAATATCGATACATTTTTATTAAGTAAGAAAGATTCCGATGCAGATTAAAAATTATCTTCTACTCTGATTTCAACAAACTTATAGTCATACTGGCTGTCTCGACAAAAAGAGTGTGATGTGCATTAATTGGTTTCATCCGAGTCACCTCATTGAACCAAATTTAGAGGCTTTGGGTAGGTTGTTGGAGGGTCAATTGATTGATAAATTTGACGTACACGTAGTTAAATCGAGCATTTCAGCGTAGGAATCCATGTGGGTCATTCAATCGAGAGACTATGGGAGTTATTCGCCAAAGAAAGAAGTTGTTCCTCTCCGATATACTATAAATGAACCCTTTCTCTTCATTTGATGGGGAGGAGGGAGAGGAAGGAGCCTAATTTTAGTGTTGTTTTGAATTAAAATTCTAGTGATAACTTCCAGCCTTTGTAGCCACAGATTACCGCCTACTACCAACCATCGATGACCACTGTCAACCACTGCTGACCTCCGTCAATCACAGTCAGCCGCCCCTTACTCGTTATCGTTAGTAGACTATGTTGAGTAATGAAGTACTCCGTTGAGTAACGATGTATCCCCAAATTTGGTGCAACAACATACCTCAAACACTATTATTAAAGACCCTACGTTAACTTCAGGTGGCAACAACTCTTGGGTGTTGTATTCAAAATATAGTGAATATTTCTTTATATTGTGTATGAACAAATATTATTATTGTTGTAACATTGTAACCCTTTCCCAGTTGTAGGATACAAATCTACTTTTTTACAGGTAGACTTACAGTGGATCATTTTGGTTGGGCTAGGCCTTGCATTTCTTTTCCTTTTTGAGTTTTTCCCTGTTAAAATTCATAGTGTCAACAAAAAAATCTAGGATGGGTTTTACATCCTTGGTGGATTTCTATCGATTTTATCCATAATTGGTTACCACTATCAAGCACCTCAAGCTAAAAAAACTTAGGATGGGTCTTACATCCTTGGTGGATTTTATTTGAATTTGTTCATAATAGGTTAATACTGTCAAACATCTTTAGCTGAATAACCTAGGATGGGTCTTATATCCTTGGTTAATAGGTTAACGTCATCTAGCACCTCTGGCTAAGTAACTGTGGATTAGATTTTACATTGTTGGTGGATTTCATTCGACCTCTTCCATTACAGGTTATATTTTTCAAGCTGACCTTTCACTGAACTGTCTAGGATATGTCAAAAGTTCTTAGTGGATTTTTTTTGGCCTCTTCGATTACATGTTATGATTATCGAGCTGTTGCTCTGAATGAAAGCCTAGGATAAGTCAGTATCCCTAGTAAGGGATTTTTTTGCCATATCTGGTGACACAACTAAAAACAGGATAAGATTGTGCAATTAAGCTTCATGTTTAATAGATTAGAAATTTTAAAATGCCAAAAGATGGTGTTGTTATGATTTGTGTCTTTAACAAAAAAAGTCTAAGAATGATGCAGTTAAACTTTGTGTGCAGTTAAGCTTTGTGTCATATAAACTGAAAAGTTTGAATTTGTATTTAAGTTTAGGATGTTTAATGGCTAAAAAAGATAGGAAGCATGAGAGACTCACACATATCTTATATTTACTAGGCAAAGCATTGGCCTACTAAGCAATTTGTGACACGATAAAGTCAATGATCCCTAAACACATCATAATCAGATAGTTGATGAGCTTTCCAACTCTTGAGGAAATTAATGAGTTTTTCTACTCTTGGGGCAGTTGATGAGTATTACCACTCTTAGGGCATTTTATAAAATTTCCCACTCCTAAGGTAGTTGATGAGTTTCTCACTTCTAGAGCAGTTGATAAGTTTACCCACTCTTGAGATAGTTGATATATTTTTCCACTCCTCAGAGTATTATTAAGTTTTTACACTCCTACGACAATTGTTGAGTTTTCTCACTCCTTAGAACATGTAAAGTGCGTTGAGATGTGATTTCTTATACAACATCATCTATACAAGGAGTTGTCACACAAGCTTTGAATCACAATCTTATCACTAATGAGGTTGTTTTCTTTACATCCTTAGTACTTAAGTCTATCTAGAGGTGATTAGGGATAAAAGAAAGCACTTGAAGTGATTGATGGTATATCTTTTGGGTCTTTCGAAGAGACTAGGATAAAAGCTGTGCTTCTAGTGATAGGAGGTCTACACAATGTACTAGTAAGGATTGGGTAAATATCTGTCTTAATCTTTTGAATCCAGTTAATACTATTCATTCATTGATTATGTGTTTACAATGTCTGTGAAAAAGCTTATTCTTATTAGCTTATGTATAGGAGCTCCCATTCATACTCATAATCCTTCTTTATGAATCAACCATACTCAAAGATCTTTTTATTCTTGTATTGAGAAAATACCTCTTATACAATTATATTACAATGTAGTTCTCTCTCGTTGCTATTCTTTTAAATATTTTGTGTAAATGAGCAGGATGAGACCTCCACTTTTTTTTACTAGGAGATTCATACGCAAAAGGAGGTGGAGGTGAATCACCCATTATATGCACATCTTCTTCTTTTGCAACAAAAAAGTGAGTGAAATCCACTTTCTCCTAAGAAATGAGAGGTTTCATATAAGTCAAATTTATTGCTACGGGCAGTCTTTCTTTTGGCTAATTGTCTTGATCCGTAGTTACACAGTTATTTAGTTTCCTAGCCACAAACTTGACCCAGTTTCTTTAAGCAGCTGGTGTGCAAAATATATGTTATAAAGTTTAGAATTTGATTTATAGTTTAAAGTTTATACAGTAGGGGTTCTACATAAGTATACAAATTGTTCAAGTAATATAAGACTCTAATGGAGTCTCGATTATAGTCCCATAGGGAAGCGAGGTAAGAAATCTGTTAGGCTAAGTTCTAGTATACTACTATCAGGTCTTAGTTTGGAATATCAATTAAGGGTATTCTTCTAACAACTATTCCTAAATACAAACCTAAATCTAAAGTTAAACCTAACTAGATAAATTATTTTGGTGAATTTTGAGGTATAAAAAATATCTTTCTCTTGTGGTGATCTAGATAATGTGTAGGAATGGATGCTGAAAATCTAATGTGGTCAGTGACAATAACAAAAAAAACTAGGTTACCCTCTTCTGAGTATATAACGTAGCTCAGTTAACCTAGGGTCGATTCCTAATAATAACTAGATTATCACGAAGACACTTCTAGTCTGTCACCCTAGAGTTTCCTTCTCATAATATCCCTGTAATTGGCTTAATCTTAGATTTAAGGTACGAAACCCTACATCAATATGGTAAGGAATCTAGTATGTCATCCTAGAAACACTAATTTGCACCCATCAATGAATATCTCCCTAACATTGCATTGAATATTAGGACTATTTTTGCTTCACCCATAAGTTCAATGTGGTTCCTGATAGTTGTTAAACCCATAGCCCTCCCGGAACTTATGGGTTTACAAAAAAATTTAACATACCAATTGGGCGGAGCGATTAGTAAATGAAGAATGAAGTAAGAACCATCATTATGATATAAAAAACCTATTCTCACATGCATCCTAACATCCTAAACATTCATCCAATTCATTTCAAAAGAAAAGTACAATAATTCTGCTTCATAAAGCAGTTGTCACACACAACAGAAAGCTTCTTTAGATCAAAACAAATTCACTAGATAAGTGTTTACAATAAGTACAAGATAATGAAGAATACAATATTTAGTTTTTTTTCCCTCAGAAAGAAAGTTGAAAATTCCTCCAACAAAGTCTCTTTTGATCCATTTAATGCTAATACAATCCCTTAAAGATCAAAATACCCTCACTAATCTCTCTAAAAAAGGTAAAAATCTATATTTCATACTCCTATCTACAATCACTCAGCCTTCTTGGTGAATTTTAGGACTTAGAAATGCCAAAAAGTGTTGTTACAAATGTCTAGATCTGTCAAAGAACTCCTTGTGACATGTAGAAACCGCCCCTGGACAGTTCGGGCACCTAGGTGCCAGACTGCGGTGCTTAGGTGCCAGTCTGTGGCGCCTAGACACTGTCTTCTTTGTTTTCTAGGCATATACTTGCACCCATGCGCCATTCTGTGGCGGTCTAGGTGCCACCCTGTTGGCAACACCCTCATTTGCTCTCGCTACCTCTGTTTTCACCCCGTTTTAGCTTTAATCTGTTCCAAGTGTTATACCTACAAGATAAACATGAAAATAACATTTCTTTAAAGTACAATTTCATTCAAAAACATTTGTTAAATGTAAAAGAAATAAAACATAAAAAATAGATATCAAAATCCCCCAAACTTAAACGTTACTTATCCTCAAGTAACACTAACTTTAAAAACCAAATTTGTTGATTTGAAGTAGTGGGTTTTAGTACAATTTCCTATAAATTTGTTTATGAAATGTTATAGTATAACTTTGGAGAAATTCTAGCAAATCAACCTAGGACTAGGGTGTAAGAATATCTCATATTCAACTTAGGAATCTTGATTTTCTATTTACTTCAAAAATTATTGAAATTTGTCAAACTAAAGATTTGTCAAACTTATTGAAATTTGTCAAACTAAAGAATCTTAGAAAGTTTAGAAAAAAGAATTTAAGCACCCTATCAGTACCAATTTGACCAATACTTTTTTTTTAAATAAAAAATAAGCTTAGGATTGCTTCTAAGTCTTCTTCTTTAAAAAGATTCAAGTGAAACCAATTTTTAATTATGCTTCTCCTCAAGCTTCTCCTCACTTTTCATTTCACTTTTCATTTCTCTTTTCATTTCTTTTTTCTTTTTTTAAGATCTTTTTTTTCAATCCTTTCCATTTTCATGTGAGGATTGCTACATCTAGATAGACCTTTAATATTATTGAATTTCACTATCCTCTTCCTAAAGTTAAAAACTCAAAACTTTCCCACACTTTCTAATTATGTTAAGTATTAGTTTAAAAAAAGTTTCAATAAAGGCTCAATTCTCATAAAGTGTAAATCTAAGAATCTTAGCTTTTTAAATATTCAACTCCTTTCTAACATAAATAACAAAAGTATTTTTCTAATATTTCCTACAAAATATCTTAACTCCAGATAGTTTTCTTCAAATAGGATCCCAACTAAGTTTTTTTTAACATTCCTAAAATAAAAATTATAATAACCTAAAGATAACACCACATACCACAAGTCAACACACCACATACCACAAGTCATTTTAAAAGTGATATCAAATTAAATACAGGCTACTGAGGACAAATAAATATATGTTTTAAAATATATTTTTCTTCCCCTTAAACTTGATTTTTAACATGTATAACATTCAGTACAGATAATAAAAGCGGAAAGAAAAACAACTCAGAAATTCTATCTGCCACAAATGCCTATCAGAAACATCTATAAGTATTCATCCGGACAGTATAATGTGCAGCAAAAAGCAAATCTAAACTAAAACATATTGAATGAAATTAAACTAAGGAAAAGTCTAACTAGCACAATAGGTATCAACATAGGAATATATATCTTAATGTTCCTCAAGTCCTCTATACTGTTTTAACACATACACAAACATCAATGCATAATTGAGATCAATTCTTCCTCCATCTCATCACACCTCTTTTCCTTACTTTCAATTCTAACGAAATCACTTCACTAATCAATTGGGTACTTTTAAATGTTTTTTATGGAGTCTAACCCCATGGACACGATTATCCCTAATATATTGAATCACGAGCACCAACCTTAGGCATCATCTTATCCCTTTAAGTATGCACCTCCAATAATTATATAGGTAGTGTAAGATCATCCTCGGGTTATTCTTCAACAAGTTTATTAAACCATATTAAAGAAAAAAAGGTCAGATAAAAGAAGTAACAGATTTAGATGGACCTATTTTGTGTCCAAACTCATCAGGTATCTAGTTAATCCTCAAGTTTGGCTTAGAATTGAGTTGTAATGTACTCGTTAATCCAAGTACTATCAGAAAAAAAAGTCTAGTCACAACGAAAAGTTAAGGAATCACCTGACTCGTGACACACAAATATCAAATCAATCCACTAACAATCCAAACATCCACCAACATCAATCAAACTTATCAATCCACACTAAAAAAAACACATCACACCTCAAATAGTTACAACTCACAAACACACTAACACAGATAACCTATGGGTTGCTTCCCATGAAGCACTTGGCGTCTTCAACCCGACGAATCCCAAGGTTATACATATTTCACTAGCTCACCACTTTTCTCCTTAGGGTTTTCTAATCCTCCTAAAAGTTTTCTATGGTTCCGATTCATGTAGTTCAAGATCTACAATATGTGAACTACGCATACAACTCTAAAGACTTAACTGATATGACAAATAGAAAACCATAGAAAGCTAAGCTCAAGATAACCTTGACTCATTAACTCATGAGCCAGCTCATTAAAAAAAAAAATTAAATATATTCAAAATATATTAAATTTTAGGACTTTATATTTTAAATATTAAAAATGTTTAAAAAATATATTATCTTTTATATTAAATAATTTTTTATTATCTCTCTTAATTAAAAAAATGCATATTTCAAAAATAGATGATGATTTTTAAATTCCTAAATTTATTTTTAAACATAATTATTGTAAAATAAAATAATTTTAATTAATTAAAAAGATTAAATAAATATTACAATTATGTTGATGATGAATTTTAAATTCCTATATTTCAATTTTAAACCTGATTGATATAAAAAGAGTTAATTAATTTATTTATTATATTCATTAAAAAATAAAATAAATTTAAAAACTCGTCCTATAAAAAATACGCATATTTAATCATATATTTTATGTTATTTTGGAAATTGGAAACACGTGCTTCTCTTTCTCGAGCAGTCCAGATGGCAATTATTTCACACGTCGTCCATGTACGAATTCATGAAAGGAAGAGAGACGGGGCGCACGCGCATCTGCGACGAGTCCATGCCACGTGAGGAGCACTACTAATTATTTCATTAAAACAAATCAGTACTTAGCTATATATATATATATATATATGTATATTATTTAATTAGGTTTGCATATGTAAGACCACGTGGCCCATACAACATCTACTTCTGGCTCCATGGTGTTAGAGGCGCCAGTGGGCCAACATAGGCAGACCAAGACATGCTCCTACACAAGGTTGTGTTTGAATAGACATTCAATGAATGGAGAACGATGTTTTTTTCTTTCTTTTAATTTTTTTTTTTTGCTGACATAAAATCATTAGTGCTGATTCAAATCCACTACTCTCTCTCTCTCTCTCTCGATGTATGTATATGTATGTATATATGTATGTATGTATGTATGTATGTATGTATGTATGTATGTATGTATGTATGTATGTATGTATGTAATCTTGGAGCCAAGGGATTGAAACTGTGCCAATGCGAACTTACAATAATGGGTTTAAAGTATACCCCCATATACGAAGAAATATCATGTCCGGACACCGCACGACTTGGCGGCCACCCACCGGCGGCCACGTCGTCATAGCAGCAGGCGACGCGGCCGCCGGGGATTGGGACAAATTACATAATATTTTTTCTTCATATCTAAGCATCCAAAAGATATGATTAGTACAAATTATATCAAATTTTGTTAAAGAAATGCAAAACTTTGCCTAAGCTCAACTCAGCATGCCAATCCTGTTTTATTTAGCACTTCAATAAATCGATCCAGTCAACAAAAATAAAAGCATTTTGAATTAGATCAAGTCGAATAAGATTCTAGAGAAGATTATAAGATGATAAATACAATAGTGTCCCAGTTAACTCTAACAATGCATCCAAATGTCAAGCTAAATAATGCTAAATTGCACGTCAAAAAACACTAGAGGATAACATTTATATAACGATCGTTCCTCCATTGGGACTGGATATTAGATTGAAATTTTGAGTTTGCCAAAAACCTCTTTTTTAATAAAAAAATGTGACAATCATTACAAAAATCCTTTCATCTTTAGTAAGACCACAAGTAAATAACCAACATTAATAAAACTAGGACGCCATGATTAGGTTGAAGAAGTAAATTGAAATTGTGTGAATTGGGCTAGAAATAAGTAATAGGGTAAGAAATCAAACAACTTAACGGGCAAAAGAAACTGTGTCAGATTATTTACGAAAATTAGAGTTTTAAACAACAAAAGAACTAAGGATTAACAGAAACGCAATTCCATAAACAAGTTAAGATGGATTAGATTAATATCATTGATAATATAATGTGTTAAGGCATGTTAAACAAATCAAAGTTACAAAGCAGATTTTCTGAGTCCTTACCAGCATCGAAAAGCCAAAGCCTATATTTGTACATGCTAAACAAATTATTATAGCTAGATAGGGCCCCTTGCCTTTTTGAACAATTCATTGGTTGGTCGCTGGTCTATTCATCTCATAGTGCTGGCCAGCCTTTCTTACAATACATACAATAATAATGCATTTAATCTATAATACCATGCATAAACTATAATCCAACTTCACAACAGTTGCTACTCCAGAGATATTTATATAAACTTAATCCCTAAGGTTTATGCTAATTTGAGATCTAAGAAGAAAAAAAAATATAATTTTGACACAGTACAAAATCACATACAATGTCTTCCTGTCCACCCAAGCCAGCTTTTCTACATGCAATGAGAACACCAAAAACAAGATCATGCTGGAAATTAACAAAGCAATTCTTATCTCAAATAGCTGAGGGTGTCGTTCATGCTAAAATGAAGTGGGCTCCATTGGTGTTTTCTTTATAGGAAAGTAGAAATTTGAACGGCTGATAGGAAAGCAGAAATCTCATAGCCATGAAAAGATCTAAGTGGTTCTGGTGGAGCTGAACAATTTAATTCATTGGATTCTTGTACTGTTGTGCTGGCGGTGGAAGCCTTCCAGGTTGTGGAAAATTGGAAATGGCAGGAAAATTTCAATTATCAAAACAAATGTGGAAAGAGTCAGGATTAATGAAATTTTTATATGTTGGAAAAAAGTCTTTCGATGGGAATACTAACACGAGCGACAAGCTTTGCTGTGCTTCCAGATCTATAACATGAACTTATTATTTCTGAAACTTGAGTTACAAATGGTTGAATAGTTGGGAGCATGCACATGGGTTGATGATAATGATGTGACTGTCAATTAGGGACATGATATGATGTGTTATAAGAATGTTAATTCATACAAGCAATTAGAGGGCCTTTGATGAACTATACAAATAATTTTGACAAAAACTAACTAATTATGTGAAGCATGCCAACAATTAGATGTCGGTTAGCCATTTAAAAACTTCTAAAGGCTACCAATTATTAGTGTCATGGCTAAGATCTTTTGATGGCTACTATTCCTTTATAGCTAAAGTTTTTAGATATATTTCTGAATAAGATTATGTCATCTTCATTTTTCGGGTGATAACCTGCCTTAAAATGTTTAGAAAATTTTATAAGAATGAAATATGAAAAATTAAAACACCTCACACAAACAATACACAATTGTTTTAATCTTTTGTTCAATTGACTAGATAAATTGTCCAAAACGAGTCAACACTTGCATATGTGCACAAACGCATACAAATTGCATACAGGCATTAGCACTCTCCTTGATTAACATTATCATACACAAATAATTACACTGGATAAATATTTGTAAGCATTTTGCATGTGTATGAACATATGTTATAAGAAGCTGATCTAACGATCAGAATGAATCTCGAGATTAAATTATTTGATATGCACAAATGTGAAAGATTGAACTCTTCTCTATAAAAAGACACTCAAACTACTATTGGTATCAGTGCAATCACGTAAAAAAATTTGTACTTTTCAAGAACGAGATGGTCATCAGGCCGCATATTATGAACATTCTAATCATGATTTTCACTGCACAAAAAGCATTAATCAAATGTTGAACATAACAATCACTATTAGGGTGGGTTGAGCAGAAATATCTAACCCAATTCCAATGTAGCTGACGATGTGATGTGCATGCCACAACAATATTAGGATTTTTTTTTTTTGAAGGATGATGTAAGGAAGGATGATGTAAGAACCCAAATTTTTTTTGAAGGATGATGTAAGAACCCAAAAGCTCCAAAGCTTTCTTAGCAAATAGCTTATAGTAAAATAGCATTGTATGCAGTTGTTGATATAGCAGCAAATATTTTACATGTTTTGAATTTGCACCACTGCTACAATTTCTTTATTTACTAGTGGGGTTTTGAATTTTTTTATTATTAACCGCAAATTTGTCACTACCACCATCGAGGCAGTCGGACCTCTTGTTAATCAGAGGAATCATAAGAAACTTGAGCTAAAACCAAAAGTACCAATGTCCTTTTAGGTCGAACGCCGCCAAAAAATGAGAGATCAAATTGAGCATATTATAAATATCTTAAAACTAGTTTCCAATAAACCAAAACATAATCCTCCATTTAAAACCTCTCATAAACTCTATTTAAGATTGAATGATAGACTCGAGAATTTCAAATATTTAGTAACTTTCAATCTACAATTTAACTTGAAACATCAAATTTAATTTCAAAAAAATACATGCAAGTTAAATTATTTATATTCATAGATCTTAAACATGTTTGTCGAAACAAAAAACGTACTACTCTAGATATTACCACAAATAATGTCACATGTATACACAATCTAAAACAGTAATAAATGTAATACAATGCCCCCGAAATAAACTTTTTCTTGGTCATTTAAAAATTGTCACCCAATAAATAAATAGTTTATGCCTACATCAACTTTACACAGTCGAGGTTTAAACCAAGATCAAATTAGGATGGTTTTTGCAAGAAATGATCTAATTAAGCCAAGAATGATATCTATACAATCATTCAAGAATTTTGACCACTATCAGCTCCTAGGCATGAACCCAACAATCACCCTGATCCTTTGCCAACTGTTCAGAGGTGGTAGCACTTTGAAGTAAGACTTTGGAAATAGAATAGAACTTAGTACTATAAAATTACAAAAAAAAAAAAAAAAAACACAAATTTTAATCCGTTTGGACGATTTTAAATAAACAAATATTATCAAAATAAATAAGAAATGACAAAGGAATTAAAATTTACTTTATGAAACGAACTTCACATGTATTTAGATTATTTGGACAAGAAAAATCACTTCTTGCTCTAGAAATACATTTGACCAAAAGAGCAAAACAACCTGGGCGAATTTCTAATAAATCATATGAATTGCTTCAAAATATATATTTTTCCTCCGATACTGGTTTCTGAGTACAGATTAAAAAAAAATTTAGATTGAGAAGGTATTACTCAACGATAAAGATGGGAGAGAAGCGTGATTGAAAGAACATCAACGCCAGAAAGCAACTCAATTGAACAACTAATTGAAACCCGACAGAAACAAGAGCAATGAACAAGCTTTAATAATTGATCCTATAATATAACAAAATGTTGAATCACCAACTTATATAGCCTCTCAAAAAGTAAATAAATGAGAAAAGACAGTCACCACACAGTTTTAGAACATAGGCAAGCATATACAAGCACCTCGCAAAGAGGAAGAGAAAATATCTTGTCGCACCAGGATGAAAAACTCAGAAAATGTTATATGAGACCTAAAGACCGGTTTAACAACTTCACAACCATATAAAAATTAATTAAGAAGAACCATGAAGTTATTGTAAAAAATTTTAAAAGTTGCAATTTGGAAGTAATCGGCAAGGACCATTTTTGCTTTGTTTTTAGTCCGCGAAGTAGAATCTCAGCAACCAGCAATAAAATAAAACAAAATGCAGACAATATGTCGCATCGTGTTAAATTTTAAACATATTTGATACAAGTTGCTATAATGATCAGTTAATAATGTGAAGTTCTGCAAATTGAATTTCAAATATGATGCAAGTTGTCATTTTTTTTTTAGTTATTTTGTTTTTGAGAGTTGCAGACCTGTGGTTCCTCTGTTTCTCTAAAACAGCTCATCCCAGCTCCGGTATTTGCTTTCGATCATTGTAGCAAGTTATTATTATTCCTCTGTTGCGGCTAATTTTGTTCAAAATCCCACTTTATTTTTTCAGCAGCATATTTTAGTGACTTTTCTTATGATTCCTATGCAGCTAGCCAATGCTGAGTTTTTCGGTTGTGGCTTCTAAAACTGCAAAAATTAGCAAGTCGTTGGTAGATGCGGCTATTAGGCAGGTCCTTCGGATTTTGCAATCTCTCTTTTTTTATGGCTAAATCTCAGGCATTCTTATTAGTTTCTATTCGATGATAATAGGGTAGAAAATAATCACGCCTATATAAACTTTTACTTTAGATCTATAGCTTCCTCTTCTCTCTTCCTCTTAAATATGCATACAACAACAACAACAAAGCCTTAAACCCACTACGAGGGGTCAGCTACATGAATCCTTTTCTCCATTGTGTCCGACTTAGTGTCATATTTTCATTTAGTTCTAAATATTTAAGATCATTTTTTAAACAATAAGCCCAAGTTTTCCTAGGTCTACCTCTGCCTTTTTTAACATAAGTCGAATCTAAAACATCTACTCTTCTAATCGGATCATCAAATGGTCGACATTTAATGTGACCAAACCATCTAAGACAACCTTCTCTAATTTTATCCCTCACAGGAGCTACACCAACCCTATCAAGGATATATTCATTTCGCATTTTGTCTCTAAGTATAAAGTCACTCATCCATCATTC
>NW_018165520.1:126495-175859 GCF_001263595.1 Phalaenopsis equestris
ATGCCATAGAGAATTGCAAGTCTCACCACCATCTTATAAAGCTTTCCTTGTAGTCTAAGTGGTACTTCTCTATCACAGAATAGGTCCGAAGCATTCCTCCACTTCAACCAACCAACTTGAATTCTACTACGCATATATAAAATTTTTTGTTAATATAGCATGGGGTGCAAGAAGTAGACCAATTACTAGTTAGGTTCCAGGCCAATTACAAAACGATTCTAGAAATGGAGACAATGAATATTTAATTTAAAGGAATCGGACTGCCTCAAGAACCAAGAAGTATATCAATTAAGTTGTGATTAGTATCATATTATTTATAAGATTTAACAATGGATTAAGCTTAAATCCAGTCAAAGTCAAAATAAATAAATAAATCCAATTTTCTCATGTTCCGTCTTTCTCTTCCAACGTTCCATCATTTTTACAATGTAAATCCATATTTAGTAAATCTGATTGTGAGGCTGATTTATTCCGTCATCGCTCGCAAGCTCTTCCGTCGATCTAATAAATATCAAATTTGATAAATCTTAATTAGCGTAAAACTAACCAAACACCGCCTTTAAGCTAAAACACTTTCATAAAGCAGCTCCTATAACTGAGCACTTTAATCAAAAGTAAACTCAAATTCCGAGTGAAGCTATCTCCTTCTGCAAATGTAAGGCTTTTTTTTCTATTGGTGTTCTCTCTTTTTTTCTTCTCTTTACCCTTTATGATCATCTTCTTTGTTATTGATGGAATGTATGATTAAAATTTTTTCAGATTTGTTATTATTTGAATTTTTTTTAGTTGAGAGATGTTTAGAAAGTGCATTTTTTAATACTTCTTGGATGATTAAGTTTTAATAGAAGGCATCAAACTTCCGATAGATTTAATTTTATCTTTTTTTTTTCATTAGACGTCATAAATAATTATTTAAGATTAATAACTTATGTCCTATGAATTTTGTTGGTCATTCGTGTTTTAATTAAAATTTTTCATTTAAAAAAAAGGAACAGCATCAAATTTTAAATTGCCCAGATACCATCTTATTTTCACATGATTTTTCATATGTAGATGAAGGATATACAATTGGTCAAGGAGATAAAAATTCCTTAACTTTTCGTGTGTCTCTTTCTTCCCCATATACACCGCAAATCTTCTTTCCTCAATTTTCTTTGTAATTTTTTGTCATTGCTATTCATGGGTTAAATGACAATGATTTACAAAACTTCCATCTGACAGTGCCATCTCAATGCCAAAGGTACCTTCAGCTTCTCAAGCATGCAATTCTCCATTATATTTATTTTTGTTTTGTAATATTTTTGTTATGAAAATATTTTAATTTTATATAAAATTTTTTGAAGTAAATAAATATCAGGGATAAAAAATAAATTTACATCTCAAATAAATATTACGCAAAAAAAATACAGAGCTGAAAAAATGATTCTACAACATATAGATAAAGAAATCATAGAAGGACGCCTTCTAGTAGTAGGGGGAAGAAATTCCTATAAAAAAAGAATTTATCAAGTCAACTGCAGCAGTTAAAGGACTTGAGATCTAATACTAACAGAGAAACAATCAACAAAACTAACTATCAAAAGATTTTGATCATACGTCAATCATAAAAGAAATTTCCATCATAATTAGATTATTGCAGATATAAAATCTCGAGTTGATGCCCTAGTTAACCAATTATTTTGCATAAATCTACCCTTTTTCAAAAGAAAACATCTTTCTGGGATGCTAGATGCTAGAAATTCAAAATTTATCTTCATTAAATTTTCTTTTAGCATACATGCCCTCATGCTGATCCTTTCCACCCATACTTAAATTAGAGACACATGTATCTGAAGATTCATGTAAAATATTCAACGCATAATATGAGGAAGTAAAATAACAGCGTGATATATGCAAATATGTTGGCACAAACACAAAATTGTTTTATAACAGAATTTCTCATTTTACACAAGTAATTTTCAACTTTACCACCTTTAAATGTAAGATAATATTATTGATATTGATACAGTATAAATTGGTAATTTGATTTCATTAGTTCTATGAAAATTTGACCATTAATGAAAAAATTGACAAGTTTTAATACTACACACTGAAAGTAAGTCATTAAGGAAAAAGACTGAAGTGCATTATGATTGATGATGCATAATAAAAAAATCTTTGATTTCATAAAAGAGATCATTCTACTTTTCATAGTGATATTTAAAATAAAAAATCTTGATTAATCAAATGGACTTTTACATGAATGAGAAATGCTGAAATAAAATTAAATAAAGCAGGTTCATTGCTGATAATTAGTGTTTGCAAATATTTTAAGGGAAAAATATTGATTAAAATTTACCCTATGTTTTCATCCAACAACTCAGATTTGGTGAACTTAAATTGTTTTATGTAATTTTTGTGTTGATGAGTGAATAAAATTGTGTAGTTTATTTTGTTTTATTTTTTCTTAATTTAGGTGTGTACTGGCCATACGTATCTTAAACCTTTTGTGGGTTATGGTCATCGAAATAGTCACAACAAAATAATTAAGGTAAAATAAACAATTTTTAAATATATAAGCATATAGTACATGGACATTTAAAATCTAATAGAAAACATATTTCTTGTGATCACTCAACTAATTAGTACGGACATATATTTAGTTAGCGAGAGTACTTAGATTTTCTTGTTACCAATGACGACTAAGAGACATTTTTTGTTCATGATTGACAACAAAGTTTGAGCAAAATCTTCAACACAATAATTCAAAGATTTAGTCTTCGCAAATCATAAATCCAAAGTTGTCTCACTCCACTTTAAATAAAAAATTATTATGTAGCTTAGGTTCTACAAAATTAGTTTAAATATCACAAAATCTAAGTTATTGGATGAATCCAAAGCAATACAATTCGTACATGCTAATAAAAGAGAAAATAAAGATCTAACACTTGAACATAAAAAAAACTACGCTAAAGAAAATAATTTAAGAAAAGAAATAACCGTTCATGGGCGCTCCAAAATCCAATTCCTCCAGCTCCTTGTTGTCCTAATGCAATCTTCTCCTCTGGAGTCACACTGTCTTCTAATTATTTTCTCCCATTAAACTCACCACTTAGACAAACCCTCCACTTACACTCTACGCTCTCCTTAACACTCCACGCTATCCATCTTTGATCACACTTCAATAACTCCATGAAAACAACCAAAATAACTCTCAAGGCCAACGCGTAGCATTGGGAAATTAGTAGTGTCACAACGCTCAACTGTAACACTGAGACGTTAGCTCAGTCTTTTTTTTTTTTGCTTAAATTAGACTTATTCTTGCATTGAGATATAATCCATCATGTGCGCGTCAGCGCCAAATCACTCTTCTTGAATCCTCAAATCTCCTCTCACTTGATGTTGTAGTGCCAAATATCAATGCCTAGGAGCTGAGCTCTTAGGTTTCTAGGCATTTTCTTCAGCTGGTCTAGCGTTGTGGCATCGTATGCTTGGCACTAAGGGGATAACTTTCTAATATTGTGATGCCTAAGTGCTATTCTCTCTCTTCCCCTGGCCATTTTCTACTGAATATAGTATTGTAACGATTCTGTAGATGCAGTGCTATAGCACCTCATTAAAATTTTTTAAATTTTGTTCGAAATCTTCTACAAATTTTTTTGCAAAAAGTAACATAATTAGTGATAATAACTTGTAAAACAAATTATTTCTTAATAAATTTATTATTATTTTTCACTAACCTCGCTCAACAAACATCACCAAGCTTAAATTATTATTTTTTATTAATTATTTCAATATAATTTTATCATATCATTGATTTATTTGATACCAATTATCTTAAAAATTAAATACAATAAAATAAAGATTTTAGATAAAAATTAGCTTCACATAAATCATTATTAATCATAAATAATAATTAACTAATAATACCTTAATTTATTACTTCATAATATTCTTTCAAAATTTAATTTTTTATGGTTTTCTAATGTGTTTAAGTGACTAATAATTTTTACTTGGTCAATTATTAGAAAATTGTCATTAATCATTTAAATAATCATTACTTAGATGTTCCCTTTTGAATATAATACAGTCAATCCAAATTCATGTTAGTATTTAGCCTCAAGATTTTTTTCCCTCCTTTTTTTCATTCTTTCACTTTATTTTATTTTTCTCTTATCTTCTATTTTACTCTCTTCTTTTCTAAGGATCACTTTTTTTAGCAAGTATCATTTAAATAATTCTGAATACTATTCTATTCCTCTAAATGTTTAAATTTATCAAAGCGTTATACCAAATTTTTATTTCATGTATTATAATTGAGTTGATAATTTTCCTTATTATATTATAAAAATTAATAACATGTTCATATTTTATGCCATATCAACTAAGTAAATTTAATTCAAGTCAACTACATGTACATATGTTTTGAAGAATATTAGGTCATTAGAATTACTAATTTCAAAAAAAAAATATTAGTTATTATAAAGATAATAAATTATGCATTACATAAAAATTTTAGGTGAGTTTAATTCCTAAATTATTATAAGATAATGATAATCAAATATTCAATCAAGTTAGAATCAATCAAATAATTAATTATAGCATATTGAACTAAAACAAGTTTTTATGATAGTATCCTGGCGCCAAAATCGCAATGCCAAGCAACTGTAACCCAGTATGAGAGATGCAAATATGTAAAAACTACAACAAATATAATGTTCTCTCAAACTAGACATAATACTTCTCAAACTATCACCATTCCCACAAAATCAACATTTTAAATATAACAATAATAAAAATAACTAAAAATAATAATAATAATAATACAAAATAGGAACACTTCATTCTCTATTTTTCTTCTTCCTCCTCTGAATCTCCTCCTTCCTCTTCTTTTGTTGTTGTTGTGATGCGGTTGGTTTCGGCATAAAGTTGAAACTAGGGTGCCTCAAAAAAAATTCTATTTAAGCCCACATTGAGCCCGTAGTTCAAAAACACCCGAGTTGTAGCCAATGATATAAGAATACTGTCTCTGTTGTTGATCCATATAATGATCGAAATTAGTGAGCCATTTCTTGTTGACACCTTAGCCCCTTATTTGCAGTCCTTTGGAAGCTAGAAAACTACTCTCAACTCATTCACACCTCGACAATAGTTTTAAGTGTTCTCGTTCTGGATCTAGAACCAGGTGTGGGTGTAGTGGGACTCTACTTAGGCTTAAAAGATGATCCCTTATAAAAAGAATTTTTCTCCAAGTCAATGCATAGTTAAGAAACAAGTGCTCCTCGGAAGGGTCTCCTAAAACTTCTACCTTAACACAAAGTTAATAAATCAAAGATGGGTACCAAAACCTATACTAGTGCTTTTTTCAAGTTGTTAAGGATAAAATTTTGAATGATTTTTACTATCTATGAAATACTAATTGAATATCAGGATTAAAATTGTCTCATCGTTAGTTACCACAATAATAATCCTACTCGGCATTAGTTTATCAAAAATAAAATAATGCAAAACTTTTGCATCAATAGTCATATCTAAAGCAACAAAACTTCACTAGTTTCTCTTCCTCCTTTTCCGTTGAACATGAAATTCAAGCCTAGCGAAGAAATTAAGAATTTCACCAAATTTAGATGTCCATTATAAGTGGTTGTGTACTCACCAAATTCTACCCCCTAAGCATATAAACATTTGTCAAAGGCCCACTTTCCTCTTGCAGAAGCGTTAAAGTTCTAGTGTTCCTTATCATGGCTGAGAGCTCTCTAGCTAGAGGTACTATGATTTTGTTTAATTTTGTGCCTAAATTTTGTAACAAGGCTACTCATTTTTGTGCTCAGCAAGCCTTGCATACGGATAACTCATGTGCCCTCCACTGTTATAGAGTAGGATAAGTCTCTTTTTGTAAATGCCTAAGGGCACAACTTAGCAAACAACATTGTTTTTGTTAGTAATGTGAAATGCAACTTTTCAAGGTTTATCATGTAATCTCTCCCACCCACTTTAGACAATACCCTCTCAACTCTCCTTTCAAGACTAATGAAACCCTTCTCCGGAATAAGATTGTTATCGCGAACAGACAGTGTAAATCTCTCCTTCACCTCACTACACAAACTTCCTAGAGTCAAAGGATCATTCAATTTTTTTTTTTTCAACATCATGATACTAATAAACGTCTACAACATCATGATACTAATAAACGACTAATAAACGTCTATATTTTTCTAAAAAGTGAGAAAGAAAGTACGTTAAACTAGATCTTAGACCTAGAGAAGGTTTCCCCGCTGAGACAACTCTATGCTCTTTTGTCACGTTATGAATATAAATATAAAGCAACCAATGTGCCTATATATGATACTCTGTAGCATCGTGAAGCCAAAAGGCAAAGCTGCAGCGCTAAGTTTTCAGGCTTATAACTGTTGCGGTGCTAAAACTAAGAGCCTAGGTGACACGAAACCATAAAGCCAAGGTGCGAATTCCTGATGGTCAAAATGGTCAAAAACAAGTCAATTCCATAAATTCATCAATAATTTCATACATTTTCATTAAACTAATCAATGAAAAGCCGATCAAACCATAATGAAACTAATGGAGCAACATGACGCTATGCTTAGGATTCTGATGAAAATAAATATTGACACAACTGTGTTAACTTTAAATCTTTTAACTAGACCGGTGCTACTACACTATAAAGAAAGTGTAGGGGGGAATTGCTTGAAGAAGTCAAAGTCAACAAAATGATAATTACAATACAAACATCACAAGTACAAACAATATGTTTTTCAAACCAACATCACGGCATTAACAAACAAAAGTTGTAGCGCTATATATCATGCGTTGCAGTGCTAAAAAACCAACACTATGGAACTACCGACCATTACATACAATACATGTGAAGGCGTACTTACCAACATCACGAAATACATAATATTTGGCATTGCAGCATCAAACCATGAGTGTATGCTTGCTTCAATATGCATCCCATAATCAATTATTTCATATTTTCACACAAGCTATAAAATACACACAACAAGATAGCAAGTCAATCTTTGGTTGCCTCCCATATAGCGCTTTATTTATAGTCCTCTGCCAGACTATGCCAAATTCTATTTAAGATGAACTAAACAGGTAGAAATTTTGAATTAATAAGTATTTCTTATCCAATTACAAATTACTTTTTATCAAGCTTATCATTATATTACCTCCTAATTTATTACCCTAAAAATCTTAACATTTCTATATGCTTGTAATCTAATCTCTTTCAAATTGTTTAATAATAGTAAAATCTTCACATTCATATCTTTTAAATTTCAATTTAATCGCTGAATTGTCTAAAATGCTTTATGCTCTAACCTGAGAGATAAATGATATGCTTTCCTAAAAAATCTACCATTAAATAGACATATCAATTAGGATTTGAAAAATTATTCTTTAAACACATAAAGCATCGTCCAATTTCAATGACTAAACTTTAATAGTATGATTGATTGTTTACTCAAATATTCTTATCTCAGTTTAACCACTTGTTTGGGGGGATAGGCAGTAACTATTTTATGCTTAATTCTAAATATAATCACTGATATCTCAAATCTTTCATTACAAAACCTTCATCACTAATTATGACCACAAGTGTTCAAAATCTTGCAAACAAAAATGTATTTAAACATTTATTCACTACCTTAATATAAAATCTTCCACAAAATATATCTTCCAAACATCAAAATCTCAAACTCTAAGATATAATTCAAGGAGCATTTCACCTTTTTTTAGCTATGTTGCATATATTTTGACATCGAACACACTTTATAATATAATCATTAATATCTCTAAAGAGAGTAGATCAATAAAATCCTCATCATAAAATCTTAGAAATTGTTGTATAACCTCATAAATGCCCTTCATATGCAGAAGTGACATTAAATAATTATGCTCTCAACTTCTTCTAAGGTGATAGATCTCCTAATGATCTAATTTTAACACTTCGTAAACAAGTATGATTCATCGTAAAAAAAAATTGTCATCATACATGAAATTTTTTTCGTTTGATTCCAATAGATAACACATTACATACCCAAAAAAAATTCAGAATATCAATATACCAAAGCACGTTTTGAAAACGCAAAGAAAACACGTACACCTCAAGGGACAATTCATTGAATTCTTTCTCCTTTTTTTTTTTTGATTTTTCATGTCTAACCAATATAAATGCTCTGCTATTAATCTTCTATACATTTTATCATAGATTTCTAAATCAAATCCTTATAATAAGAAAATTAATCTAATGAGTTTAGGTTCAGCATCCTTACTAGTTAAAAGATATTGAATAACAATATGATCTCTGTATAAATTATCATTTTATTCCTAATCAAACAATATTTGAATTTATCAAAGGCAAAGAATACAACTAAGAACTCTTTTTCAAATGTTATATAATTTATCTCATCTAATGTTTTACGAGCACAATAAATCACGTTAAAAAAAAAATTTTTCCTTGCTCCAACAAAACTCTTATATTATAATCAATAGCATTACATGAGTTCAAAAAGCATGCATGGTGTAATTCACAAGATGTCATTCTCTAAAAAGTTAACATAAGAAATTTAAATTTTTTTAAAAAGACCTTAATGAATCTTCTATAAAAGACTATATATCCTAAAAAAATCCTAATCACTTTAACTAAATTTGGTAATGAAAGATTTCCTATAACCTTAATTTTAGCATTACCAATTTTAATCCATTCTAGTAAAATTTTATGCCCTAGAACAATACCCTCACTAACCACAAATTGACATTTCTCTTAATTAAGACTAAATTCATCTTTTCATGACTTTAAAAACTAAAATATAATGCTCAAATTATTTATCAAAAAATGTATCAAATACAGAAAAGTTATCCCTAAATACTTCAATGCCGTACTCAATCAAATAAAAAATATGCATTAAACACAATTGAAAAATAGGAGTATTGTATATTATCAAAAGGCACTCTTCTAAAAAAAAGTTTCATGGGAGCTTGTGAATGTAATTTTCTCCTGATCCTCAGGATCTATAAAAATATGGTTATATCTTCAATACTCATCTAGGAAGCAATAAAATAAATATCCTGTTAATCTATTAAACATCTGATAAATAAAAGACAATGAAAAATAATCATTTATAGTAGCTTTATTTGATTTCTTATAACTTATACAAACACTCCACCCTATTACTATTTTTATAGACATAAGTTAATAATTATCATTCGATGTCATTTCCATTCCCCCTTTTAAGTGCACATTGTATAAGGCTCACCAAAGTACTATCCAAAATAGAGTAATAATCTCAGCATCTAACAATGTCAAAATCTCCATCTTTACAACTTCACCATTAGATTTAACCATCATTATGAATCGACTTTTCGTTGATAATTCTCTTCCATCAATATCTTATGCATCCATGGGGAATGGATTATTCATTTAATGCCTACAATTATCTAACAAAAATACCTTCCTATAAAATTTTAAAACTCTTATCAACATTTTTTCTTGAACCTCATCAAAATCTAAAGAAAGTATAATTAGCAAAGATAATTATTCATCTAAAAAGTCATATCTAAAATGCTAGGAAAATATTTTGAACTCTAAGGTAGGTGCTTCTCCAATAGATAATTTTAATTCCTATATTAAGATAAAATATCTAATGTATTAAACTTTTTTTAAGAACTCTAGGTGCAACATCTAAAAATATAACATAATCATTCCTAATTTCATATTTAACCTCAACTATTAAAACTTGTTCTATTACGTTAAAGTTAAATTTTATATAATTGGCTATCCACACACCCATCTACCAAGTCAACCCTAAAACATTCACCGCTAGAATCATCAAAAAAATATATTGATTTAAAAATATAAAAAAATAATTTCTTGATTTTGAACTCTTAATGTCAATTAACAATTTTGCACATCCATCATAGCTATTGCAAAACAACCTGTCTAAGATGATTGATATTTGTTTATGCTCCATATCTAATACTATTAAGTCAGCAAAAAAGATAAATTTGTCAACCTTAAACAAAATATCCTCTAAAATCTCCTAGGATATGTCAATAGATTGTCTGGTATATGAATGGTAATAATAATAGATTGAACTTCTCCTAACCTCAATCTCCTAAAAATAGATAAAATCATTAAATTGCTATTAGCCCTTAAGTCATATAGTGAAGTATTGAAGATTCTATCTCATGTAGTACATGACATGATAAAATGGTTGGCTATAATGGTATACGCAAGTATATGTGCAATTACAAGTAATACAAAATGAGTACAATATTGGTCATCCTAAGTCACATAGTTGATTATTAGTACAAATTAACCCTAATTTTTCTCCAATCAATTTGATTCACAATTTTATATTTATCTAAATCTATACACGCAACGAGATTATCAAATGGAGAGATGCACTCTATATTGTGATTTTCTTCCATAATTTTATAAATTAATATGAGTTACTACTAAGATCCATTGTTAATCAAGAACAAATTTTGCTTCTAAGTCTCCTTCCAGATCTTAGAAAATCTAATCCTTCAATCTAATTCACTATATGCTTGCTGGAAATAACTTGAATGATTGATTACATTTGCATATTTTTAATGGATTGCCATTCAAATAGATCTATGCCTACTACACTTAAATATTAGCAAAATTCTCCTATTGTTCTTCTATGTCTCCGTCGAAATCTATAGATCACATTAGTTTGAAATAAATTGTATAGACATTATAGTCACTCAATGAAAAAGGAGAGGAATAAATAATGCTTATCGACTAATCCTATCGTTTCATGTTATGTAAAAAGTTAAGAAAATCCACAAATCCAAAGTGCCAGAACTTAACTACTAAACATATTCATCAAAATAGTAAAACAACTTTGTATTTATCAAAAAAAGATAAAATACACAAGGGTTAGAAAAAATAAATTAAGATTCCACTCGATAAACAAGTTCTTCCTTCACTCTCAAGCCCTTCTCCCTAGATTTCTCATTGTTCTTCACTCTACACGAACAATCACACTTGACACACTCACATGCTTGACTCCTACTCCCTATGTCCACTCCCCTTAACATCAATACACTCCTTGCACTATACTATATGAACCCACATCCTTAACTACTCTAAAAACTATCTACCAACTATCAGTCTTGCCCTAAAGCTAATTTGAAACTATTTTGTAGTGCTGCAAAGTAGCCTTATGGCACTGACCAAATAGCATTGTGACGCTACAAACATAGTGTTGCAGTGCTATGCTATTTGTTTTTAGGCCTCTTTCTGCTTGGTTTGGCACTATAGCACTCCTTCTCAAGCTCTACAACTCTTTAACTCATGACAACGAGGTGTGAAGCTCTTAGGTTTCTCCTCTAAGTCTGCCATCCTTAGTGTTCAGTGTTGTTAGTCTAACGTTGTCACGCTAAGCTTAAGGGTTTTTTGCTCTACGTAGCACCATCCATCGATGCTGCGTTGGGTGGCCAACGTTCCAGTGCAATACTTGACAATTCTTCACTTTTTCAAGTCTTACACCTAATTGATATATTGTTCAAACAAACTTAAATACTATGATAAACTCGTAAAATCATATAATTTTAGATATATTTTAGTTTGAAATTTAATTCACTCGACTCATTCAACATAAAACTCTCTCAATCTTTAAGTTTTAGTGAATATTTCTTTTGGATAATAGCACTACACTTCTCTATTGATGCCAAAATTTCTAAATCGATACTCCTTTTAGTTAATATATCTTTTCCAAATTTTACATAAATGGATACTTATTCAAGAATTTATGCAAACAAGAGCTTCTTAAGTACTTTTAAAAATCTGGAAAATTGCTTGTCTAGATTATATTTTTGAAGTATTTGGGGTAAATAGGGTGGCGGTCACTTAAATTTTTCAAACTTTTTTTTTTGACATTTCAGATATTTAATCATTTTGTATTTCAATTCAAGTTCATTTTCATTTAACCTTCAATCTCTTCTTAGAAACTCAACTGGATGGTCTTGCAAAGTTCATTTTGCTTATCTTTTGCGTTCACTTCGATATTATTTCATAACATCCTTTGTGATTTATTACTCAAGGAACTAGTCAATTATCCTAATTATATCTTCCTAATAGTTACAACTTAACTATGTAATTAAGTACTCATTTGTAACATCAAACCTTTCAATAATTTTTTTAAGTTAGTTATTTAAAGTGAAACCAAGTTTGGCGAGCACAATTCTAAGTGGTTGTTCCATGACGACTTAAATTGAATGCGCTAGATGTAGTGCCAAAGTTGTCTAGCTATGATTTTCAATGCACGTGTTAAGTTCTCTATTATAGAGTATCTTAAGTAAGCCCCTCAAATGGTATTGCCCATATAATAGATCGAATATTACTTTATTGGCTTAGCTTGAACAAAGACAAAACTAGAGTATCCACCCGCCACTCCAATGTGTAGTGTAGATTCTCCCAAAGTTTTGGAGTTTACAATAATGGAAGTGAGCATAAAAGTGACTTCAACTTTGAATGACCACTATGTATTCCATGTTAAATAATAATAATAATAATAAATAAATAGCTATCCTTACAACTTTGAAGGGCACTCAGTTGTTGTACATCTTAGGAACATACATGCGTAAAAGGAAAAAAAAGAGACAAACTCACCAATAGCGCCCAAAATGACTTGCCAACTAAGCTCGAGACAGGCAATCCAATTGAGTTCCAAAAAACCATGCTAGCTATGTTTGAAGTACAAACCCCCAAGGGACAAGAAGAACTTTTCTACCAACCAAAGAAGTACATCCACAAGCCAAGATCTCGTTCAAGGCTATTTCAAGACTTGTCCAACCAGTCCAGCCAAAGGCAACTGCTCATACTTGAGGAAGTTATTCCGCCCATGCTACTAAGAAAGAGGTCCATGTACCCTTTTATATCCAGTAATTGACTACTAGTTTGAGTTTGAACCTTGACTCATGGCACTTACCCTCTTTTTATATTAATTATCATATATATATTTATTGTATGTACAATTAATCATGTATTTTTTTTCAAATGGTGCTTGAAACCCTGTATTCCGATCTATAATAAAAGATTGCAGGGAGAGGCTAAGTATGACAGCATGTGCTCTACTCTTCCATGTTTTTCCGTTATTTTCAACTTCACTTTTCCCAATATTAGATCCAAAATTTTTTAAGCGCAGTGAGCATGGAACTTGCCAAACACTAGAAGAAACTGGCAGAGATTAAATTGGGAAAAATTCTATAAGAGGAGTTCTGATGAATATGGAGAACCTAAACTTTGTAACAAGCAGATAAAAGTGAAATTGGGGGAAAGGATCAATAGGATGACCAAAGAAGACATGATTCAGGACCCAAGCACAATAGTGCAACTACCAGAAGAATCTACAACCCGACAACTGGAAGAAGAGCTTCAAGGGTGAGTGTGTTACCATCTTAAAATGACTTATTACCCATATATGGAGAATAAGAAGTCAACACCCTAGCCTCACAGTCTGGAGGGGCGAGCAGAGAGAAAAAGATCACAACTGGAAAATATAAAACAAAGCCAAGCTATTGACCCAATTGACCACATTGCATGTTTGAATGAAATTTCTCTATTGGACATTAGCGACACATTGAAGTGCAGGATGTTCTTTACAACACTCAAGGAGTTTGCCATTAGATGGCTTTCTCACCTGTCAGTCCAGATCATGATGACAGTTCCCCAAAAAATAAATATATGTTTTGCTTGATCAACTGAAAAAATGTTAGGCATTAAAATTGATATGGTTAGCCAAATCTTATATAAAGATAAGTAAATAAAGCCCATTAAACAAAAAAAAAAGGCCAGAAGTTATGACTTCGGTCAACCAAACAAAAGTAGAGAAGCTGCCATGTTGATTTATCAGAAAGGTTCATAACTTGAAAGGGATTTCAAAATTCATAATGATGATAAGTGACAAGTATGTGTTGACTTCACCAACCAGAACTCAGCTTGCAAAAATGACAGTTGTTTATCGTTGTGCATAGACACTCCGTTCAATTTGATGATCAGTTACATAATGATTTTTCTTAAAACTTTCTTCAACTATCATTAAATAAAGATGTACCTAACCGAACCCAAGAATACCACTTTCAAATCTAAAGAGGTTATACTACTACACGTAATGTTGTTCAGACTAAAGAAAACAGGGATAACCTATCAACAGATGATGGATCTCATCTTCAAGGGTCAGATGAAAAGTGATGTTGAAGTTTATATAAACAATTTAATGGTGAAAAGTATAAGATCGACACAGCATATTTTTGACCTAAAAGAGACTTTCATAACTTTGAAAAACCTCAACATGAAATTGACCCATTGAATGTACCTTTGGGGCCAAATCAAGCAATACATAGGGTTCGTTCCCACCCCAAAAGAATTAAATTGGGCTCGGACAAAGTTAAAGCGATAGTGAAAATGTCATTCCACAGGAATGTCAAAGAATTACTAAAGTGTGCTAGTCAAATACCCACACAAAACCTATTTATCTCAAAGTCAAGCGAGTAATGCTATAACTTCAAAATGCTGAGGAGTACAATGAGGTTCGAATGGACAAAAGACTATAATATAACCCTCGAGGAGCTAAAGTTGTTACTTTTTCCACTGCAGCTACTTCAAAGCCCACTGTCAAGTGAATACTTGCTGTTATACTTAAGAATTGGTAATGAGACTATCAGTTCTATTCTCATTTGTCAAGACGGGAGGACGCATTGGCCAACATACTATGTAAACAAGACAATTTCTAGAGTTGGATTGCACAACCTCTTCATGGAGAAACTCACATCTTCCTTATTACCTCAACAAGGCTACTATGACTATATTTCTAAGCACATTTTATTCAAATTATTTTCAAACCATCCACTAAAGACAATATTGGTGAGGATAGATCATTCCAAGCAATTTCTTAAATAATTAATAGAATTGGGAAAATTCCAAATCTCCTACATCCCTAAGATGATAATCAAAGTGCAAAATCTAACGAGTTTTCCAGCTAACCTCACACCTATCAGCACAGAAGAAGCCACCCTCAAGCAAGCTACTATGGACACCCTACATGAACGGAGCCTCCAACAAAAAAGGAGTAGGAATTGGGTTTGTTCTCAGGAGTCTAGTAGGAGTCATCTTGCCCAATGCAGTCTAGATTAACAAACCTATTATCAACAATCAAACTGAATACAGGTGCTAGAGGCAGACCTGAGATTTGCAGCTGGCTTAAGGAAAAGCCCTTGTGCGTCTACTCAAGGTCGCAACTAATGTTCAAACGAATAAATGGGCTCTAACGAAGCCAAGGTAAAGAGAAAAATTCTCAAAATAAAGACAAAAAACCAGCATGTTTGAGTACTTCAAGAAAATAAGAAGAGAGCATAATCAATTAGTCAGCATGCCCTCCAAGGTCGGTAATTCAAATGGAGAACCTATAATAGAATAACTTGACATTCGATCAAATAGGTAGAAGCTATAAAAAGTGAATCGTCGAATAGTCCAATTTGGGTAGATTCATTTATAGAATACTTAAAGATAAATGTAAAACCGCTAGACATCAAGGACCTCAGGCATTTTTCAGATAAAGTCGGTCTTATATATGATGATAATAAATGGTGAGTTGTATGGGAGGCTATTTCATACTTAACATTTTTATAAGAGAACGTAATTGGACGAGTACTAAAGAATGTCGAAGTCACTAGGTGGCTAGACATTAGCAATCAAATACTAAGACAATGATATTTTTTACCAATTGTTCGTAGAGATGTAGAAATTTTCCCTAAGAGGTTCTTATAGAATTAAAAGCTTGCCCATAAGCAGTTCAACTGTCGCATAAACTACAAACAATTTCAAGCACATAGTAATTCGCCATTTGAGGTATAAACTTACTCAGCTTATTACTGCAAGCAAAGAGGCAAGGAAAATTCATCAGTCATGATCAACTACTTCACAAAGGACATAGAGGCTATGCCACTTGCCAAGACAACTGTGGAAAGGTATTTTAATTGAAATCATCTCAATTCGAGATACCCTACCCAGTTTTTACTTATAGAGACCCACAATTTTTTGATAAGATGTTAGACAGATATTCACTTCAAATTCATCTTAATATATCATCCAATGATAAACGACCAAATCAAAGTGTCTAACAAGTATATCATGAACCTTCTTAGAAAAAAGTTCAAGGTGCCCAAAAAAATAAATTAACATCTTACCTTCATTCCTATGGGCTCATAAGACAATTTCATCCAACACAATTGAGCAAACTCCATTCATTTTATCACATAACATAAACTTATTACTACCGATGAAGCATAACTTGCATAGCCAGAGAGTAATGATTATCTACAATTATGAAAAGGGTGAAATAAATGAATGGAGAGGCAAAAGAAGAAAGATAGAAGATAGTGCTCAACTTAGTTGACCATGAAAAAAAAGTTCAAAAGAGAAAAACCTCAATATTTCAACTTCAATATCAAGCAAAAGTGGTTCCAAACTGACGACATGGTGAAGAAAATTACTGCAGCCAGTTGTTAGGCACTATTCGATAAACTAGGATTAACACGGAATGTTTACTGCATTGTAAACGAATAAGTTAGCCCGGGAGCATACTAACTCCAAACTCATACAAAAAAGAATCCCCCATAACATGATATGAGACAATCTTAATACATTTTTATCCATAAAAAAATTTATTTTTTCTCTTTTACTTCTCACTTTCATTTCTTGTATTCAATGATAAAAAAACAAAAAAAGAATGATGACAAGCTTTAGCAATAAAGTGAGCTCAACTCGCGCACAATCATGAGTTCTTTAAATTAACTCAAGAAACTCACCCTCAATAAAACACAAGGAACATGCCCAATGTAAACTCACGAAACTCTCCACTTGAGTACAAGTTCAATTAATAGATATAAATAAGAGGATTTTTTGATAAAAAATAGAGATAATAGATAAAAAATGCTATGAAGATAGGTTGGCACCAGAAAAAAAATCTTTAATTATGATTCAACTACTCCCTGAAAAAAAGCTATTGCCCCAGGGCGAAGTAAAATGTGAGCTTATTGTGATCACCAAAGCTCAAGGCTTTGAGTTACAGTGCAGAAAAAAGATCATCCAATGAACCCAAGATTGCGAAAAGCCTCATGTTTTTCAGGCAACTTAACTTAGAACAAGTTGTCATAATAATAAATAACACTCGAGGAACACGTCACGTGATGAGTTCAAATTGAAGCAGATACACGAATTTTCATCTAAGGCCGCAATTGATCTTGCAATAAAAAAACACTTTCCATAATTATGACTTGATCAACTAAGAGACAGAAGATAATGAGATAATGACTTAAATAAAGTTAAGAAGTTAACGATTATTCCTTAAGGTGAGCTACAACTCCCAAGCAATGTAAAGTTTAGGATTAGTAGAGTCATTCTACTCCTTTTCTAATAGTAACTACATAAGGAAATGGAGGGTGTCAAATGTATTTAAGAAAAAATATAATAAAAAATTGCCTCAAAAATCTATTAAATATTACAATACTACTAACAAGTCTTTTTGATAGCACAAACATTATCACGAGAATATTCCCAACACACGGTCTCAAACTCCAAGCATTAAAACCATAAAGCACAATATATCTTACTCATATGAGTCCCTACACTTGATTTTAACTTCCCATTTTATAATAAGATCTGCAGTGAGTATCAAATAAGTCTGATCTCAAACTACTTAAAGTGGTTAACCTCGCACGATGAAGCTCATTAAAGGGGATAACTCTCTTGAGAAGATCAACAAATAAAAAATTTTGGGTGAACGATAGCATCATAAAAGTAAGCTCGATCGGCCAAAATTGTCGCTTCACTCACAAAAAGATTCAATATGGCTAATAGAGTGGCCTATTTAGCGAGCTTAACCAGCCAAAAAAGTTGGCTCGCCAAAAGTGAGCTAAAACGATTGAAAAACTGGCATATTGAGATTTCAAATAACTCACCCACAACAGTGAAGGCAAATAATTTGGCCTAAGATCATATTCACAAGTTGATAGTCCTTTTCATAGCCTATTGAAAATTTCTTACACCAACTATACGCCTACTTGGCTTTAAAGGCTGACTGAAAAGCCTAAGTTGTTTCATCCTCAAGCAACTAAGGTCCTATTAGTAATCTCTACTCTCAACTGAATTTGACTCAATAGCATCAAAAGGAAATGGTATAAATAGCAAAAATGAAGCCAACTGAGAGAAAATCATATTTACATTAATCAATTTTCATATAAGAAACTAAATACAAAGAAAAAAAAGGTACAAAATTATGAGGTGCTCATCTTTTCTTAATCCTCTACATCCATAGTCACGACATAGAACTCATCCAAATCCCACAGAGTTTATGGGATTATCTTCTTGTTCACCAACAAGTAGAGATGGAAGTAAATACCAGCCACTTAGCTTAGAGATACTTAAAACCGATTGAACTCATGAATTCATCGAAAAATTTTCCAACATGATCTGATCTTTCTGAGCAACATTTAGCTCCTCAACCACTATTTTCAATTATGCCTTTAGAACTTTTTACCAAACAAATTAAGGCTAAATAGTCGCCATGGCAATGGCCACATCCTTCTCAAATAGAAGCTCAATAAGATTGGCTTTATTCTTGAAAAAATTTTCTTTTTTGCTTTCTCTCTTGCACCCCATAGATGAACTTTTAGATTTTCCAAAGCCTGAACTTTTTTAATCTCTTCTTAACTCATCTCCTCAATTGACTTGAACTACTTAGGGTCTCAGCTCTCCAATTAGTTTATATAATTCCAAGGATAGCCATAGCCCTCATAGGCTCCACATGGAAGTCCTGCTTGCAAGGAGAGTGATTCCTTGTGAAGCCCCTCAAAGAATAAGGCTGGTCCCAAGTCGTGCTCAACAAGGTGATCATCGTGGTACAAGGATCAATGTTGTAATCAATCCTTACAAGCTCATCCCACTTTTTCAGGATAATCCACTATACCCTTTCCTTTATCGCGAGGATCTCTCTACTTTCTCATCATACACTTTTCCGTAACCCTTGCAACCACACCCTCCTCACTGATCATAATCCCAATTAACCGCCTAGGTCTCAATCTAGCGGCAGTGCCCGCAAACATCAAATTAGCTATAAGAGCTGCCTTCTCGAAATTCTCAATGGTTGAGGATGGCACTTTACTCTTAGATGAGTTTGTCTCCTTATCAAAAAGAGATAAGCTGGCCTTTGAGGATGTACTCGTCACACCTCAAAGCTTTCCCTCCTTGCATCTGCTTCTTTCTCAACCCTTTCTCTAGGAATATCAAGTGTTTGATGAAAGCACTATGTCAGCTAAAAGGAAAACCTAAACACAATAATTTGCAAAAATAAAATATGAAAGAACTCATCCTAAAGCTATGAGTAAGATATTGACAAACAAGATAGAAAGTGTTTCACATTGCTTCGCACCAATTATTTCTTGTAACTAGCTTGAGAGACTTCTGCTCTGCCATTATAACTATTCAGCCTTGCCCATGTCAAGTAGATGGGGACCCAATCTCTCTCATCTTTGTATGAATCAGCCAAGCAAATAAGAATTTGGCAAAACAATGGCATTTTTTAGTTCTTTATTTTGTTGGCCAAGTCGATCATTTTAATGTAGGTTGATATGAATGATAAAACCCACAAAAACAAAACCTTTTTACCATGATCAAGAAGTAGAAAAGTCGAGACTCTACAGCAAGTGCAACTCGCAGATGTGAAGAATGAAAGTGATTATACACACCATTGGCTTTGGCATAACTTGAGCGAGGACGATCCCATAATTTGATGATCTCGGACAGTTTGATGCACTGAAGGAAGCATAGTTTGAGAAAAAAATTACTCTTCATAAACATAGATCCCATAATTTAAGAAAGTGATGAGGAACTTGTTTTCCTTCAAAAACTAGACAAGATTGGCGTTATAGTGCATGCAGGTCATCTTGAACCAACTCACCCTATGATGGGAGACCTTAGATGGCTCCTTAAGTTGTATTTGCTAAAAAGCCTACCATTTATCTTGAAAGCCTTCAACAATTTAACATGAGATGATGGACAAATATGTGAGAGAAAGGCGAGAAGCTTAAAGAGGAAAGCTCTATGAATCCTACAGAGAGACGAATGACAATGACCATGGTAGATGGCTTTGATATTTATAACACAACCTCAAACCATCGTTGATATATCTACTAAAGGGTAATTAACGAATTTTGTTTGCAAACAACACCATTAAATGCCAAAGAAAAATAATCATTACAACACACTATTCAAACGATTAAAACTCCTCGATACCTTATGAAACCGAGGAAGATGAATAAGGGGATAGACCCACCAGCTTAGTTCCAGGAGGATTCAACAATTAAAAGAAAGAAAAATTCATCGACTAGATTCAAAGTACAAAACCACCAAGGAAGGCAAGCTTGCCTACCAACAAAGAGGGTATTATCCACAAAGCTCAAGGACTCAATCAACACTAATGCCAAACTTGTAGAATTATCCAACTAAAGGCTATCCAACTCACACTCGAAGAAGCCACCAAACAAGAACGAGCTACTCTTCCATATCCAACAACATACAAGTACTTCAAATTAGAGTTGTACTCAGGGCACTTCCCTCTATTTTTAATATTATCAAGTATTTATTATATGAACAACTCATTATCATATTCCTATCTATAAATATAAAATTATAGTGAGAGATAGAGATTCACAACTTTTTCTTTGTACCATAACACTTAGTTGATTATAGTGGACATTCCTCTGTCTCTATTTTTTCATCTGCCTTCATATTCTTTTTCTCAATGTCTTAGCAAGGCTTTGACATTATCCAAAAACAAAACGAACTCCAACACCTATTCTCCAACTTTGAGATGAAGTGACTAAATAATGCTACTCACCCTATTAGTTATTGCATATCCTTGGCCATTTTTGGGGAAGGAGTATACAAGATTGCCTCCATTTTATCCAAGTTCATTTACATGCTTTCTAGGATGAGAAGGAGCCCCAAAATCTTCTTTGATCTAGCTGCAAACATAGTATTTATGAGATTAAGATGCCAGTAATATTTCTTCAATGCAGTGAATATTTCCTTGAAGTTCAAAATATCTACTCAAAAGGCTTCTTTTTCACCAGGAACTCATCCCCATACACTTTCACATTCATCCCCTTTTGGACTTGGAACACATGATCCATTATATGTTGCTACATAACACTAGCATTCTTCACGCATCAATTTTAAGGAGTGGGTAGCCATCCTTTAGAAAAGCCAAGTTCATGTTGTGATTTCTACCCACAAACTCTATTGTTTTTATGCACATCCTCCAGTTGTCACTCAGCTAATTGAGATCTTATCAAGATATTGTATTTCTTTTATCAATTTGGACTCAATGTGCGTATGGATCTCCAACCTAATGGGTCTAGCTAGGCTTTTAGTTGTCTTCATTATATTCTATTTGATGGATCAAGCCTTCTTCCTTACATTTAGACTATAGTGAGCAACATCAACATTCATTCAAGGCATTTCAACAACCATCCAACAAATACTTCAATGTCATCTCAAATAAATTAAACGAATCAGTTGTTGTGTTCAGAGCTAAAAGAGATAATAACTCAGAAAGTGCACCCCCAAACTCCCTTGTTGGGTTGAATTCTCCTATGGTTTCAAAGGTTAGTAATCCCCCAATCCCGTCGCTTCTAGCTAAAACACTTCTTCTTGTAAATTATCAATGGCTTTAAGATACCAAACCCTTAATGCATCAAGTTTACACCCACTATTATTTATAGTAATACATTGAAAACTTAACTGCAACATAGTGAATAGAGATCAACAAGTTGAAATGCTCAGATGCAGCCACCCAAAAATGACATTTAAGTAAGGTCTGGTGATGGTGCATCTACTAAGATGAAGTCTGTCATAGCAGTGGATTGAAATTCTCCACATGTACTGGGCAGAGTAATCATACTTCATTTTTCCTTTTTCCTTTTTCCTGCAAAAAATTTGAAGTGTGGGCCTACAGTCGAAGTCAAATTAGCAGCTGCCAAATTCAATTACTTTAACACTGCCTTGAAAGTGAACCAAATTTCTAATATCAATCAACATGCTTTATATCTGACGAATATTCATTTGTTGGTCCATCTACTTCAACAAAAGTAATGAGCGTGACTTTAATAAAATGTGCACTATAGTTAGTCATTGAGTTTCCTTCACCCAATCAAAGTTATTCGTGGTTGACATATTGAGATGCTTCTACTCTTGCGCCTCCAGGAAATGTCGGTACCAGCCTGGGAATTTAAATTGCCTAGGCTAAAATAGACTCATTCCTTCATCCATGTATAGGCGTCTTGCCTGTTCTTTTTTTGGAGTCCACCATAACAAATGTTCTTAACTTTGCCACCATCAATTCTTTCACCAAATTTCTCAAATGTTGGTAATACTTTGTATAATGCCCATTCTTTGCAATGCAATATACTTGGTGGTGTCTCATTGGTTTGCTCTTGTTATTATGGGTGCTGCCAAGCACTTGAAAAAATTGTTATTTTGTTTGGCTACCACAACTCAACCATTAACATACACAAGTGGGTAATCATTGATTAAAAATAAATAATTGTTTTATCGACATTGTATTATCGAGCGGAGGTTGTACTCCATTTTGAATGGTAGATGGGTCATTGATCCTTACTGGCCTTCCTAGTTGATGATCCCACAACTAGATGTAAGGGTGGCTCTGAAAGTGTGTTGGTTGCATTCATTAGCTTCTGGAGTGCCCTTTATCATCATCTGGAAGTTGTTGGATGCCCTGCTCTACTTGAGGGACGCTTAAGCAACACGAGCTAGAGGATTTGACTACACTATTACACTCTTCAACAGTGATATCACTATCAACAACTCCTAGTAACTCAACCAATATCTTCAGCAACTGGAAGCTAGGAGCATACCAAAGTAATTTTTTTCTTTTACAAAGCCTTAAAGAGCAGTATACGCTACTGCAAGTTCTGGATCCTTGACTTCTGGCATCACTCGTTGAAAACTCGCAATGAAATTCCTTAGGAACTCATTTCTTTGATTTCTCATCTTCAAAATAGCATGTTCGTTCTTCAAGGCACATTGAGTAAAGTCGTACTAGATAATCAACATCCTCTCAAGAAAAAAAGTGATGACTCATAGTGAGATTGAGAACCACCAAAAGAGTGGCTCTTTAAAGTTGGCTAAAAATATGTGGCATTTCAAAGTGTCAGTAAGCCACATTATCAGCCAGGTCGGTTCTTCCTTTGTATAACTTTAGGTATTATATTTTGAACTTTATCAAAAGCTTGGCTTCAACAATCTTCCTACATAATGCATTATCAACCATGTCAATTCTACAACATGATCAATTCATCTTCCAACAGATCCAAGGTAGTAAGTCTTGCCCACGGTATAAATAGACGTTAATGCTTTAGCGTTTGAGGACTAACTTCATAAAATTGAATCCAAAGACCCATTTTGTGTCTTTACCCCCGGGACAACTCTAAGAGCCCACTCCAAAAATTCCTAAATCATTTTAATGATTTACTCTTCTATATTTGTAATTTGTTTAATGAACATGGATTTTTAGACATTTAAATTCAAGAATTTTGCTCCGTCTTATTGCTCTATTTGTTGATCAATTCATGCTCACTATACCAGGAAGAATGTTGAATCCAAGTATATCTATAATAATACCCAAACCATATTTTTAAGAACAACAATAGATAAGCCAAACTCTAAGCAAGAAAAAATGAGGGAAAAGAAAAAAAAAAGATAAACTCAAATGATTTTAGTTTCACGTCGAAAACTTATAATATTGTCTATCTTCTCATAAAAATAACCTATTAACCCTAAATTAATTGAGTTTTGAAGCTTTATAGTAAAAGACATATTTTAATCTGGTAAAAACAAATAAAGAAATATATGATATAATTATAATAGATATGTGAACATATTGATCAGAATCCAGTAAATGCATATGCATTGCTCTCTTAGCAAGTACTTCAACGGTTTTGCCAACTAAATAGATGGAGTTGCCAGGTTTGAATTTACAGGTTTATTCTGAGTCCCAAACAAGTTTCTTTGAAGTTAAACGGGTATCCTTTGACCTTGGGAGAGTCCTCTGTACACTAAACTAGTGTCCACCAAGCTTGGGCAAGTGATGTTAAAGTTAAGGCAACTGACTTTGAGAGACATGTATCATGATTTCTAGCAATTTTGCCTGGTCATCTAAGTTTTACTCTGAATTACATATTGGGTATAAAACATATGCCTTGCATTCAAAGATGTCCAAATAATGATTTTCTAAAAAAACATTGAATTCCTTCACCAACAAAATTGTTCAGGAAAACATGACAAGTATAATGAATCTGCACAATAAAAGGGCAGCCTCCAATAAGCACTTTCGTGAATTCAGCTTGCTATATAAGAACTAAAAACAACATGCACATATGAAACATAAACCTTGCCCATTCCACTAAAATTTCATTATATGAAAGACGAGCAGAGCTTCAAACACGCCCAGGCATGCCCCGGCAATCACATCAAGCACAAAATGCCTGCCAAGCAACACACGGGAAGCAGAGGTGGTAGCCGACCAAACCCAAACGCAAACAAACATAAGAAAAAGGTCCCCCGGCTCACCTCCAAAGTAGCCATGGACCCATCGGTGGGAGTCAAGGGCAACTCGAAAGGGGTCGGCACAGTTACTGAGGAAGGAAGCGATGAAGAAAACCCTGGATGAGTGGCCACTCGGGAAAGACCAGTGGTCAACGGCGAAAGTGAGACGCATGCCTTTGTTGTAGACGGGACGAGGACGGCGAACAAGGTGCTTAATGAGTCCGACCAGGAGAACGTCGAGCAAAGAGCCGAGGATGAGGCCGAGAAGAATCGAAGAACGTGAAGAGAAGCAGTAGAGGGAGATCGGGATCGGGAACCAGAAACGGCCATCGCCGGAGATTTCTAGTACTTTGAGGAGCCATCGGGGTGTGGGAAGGCAGGCTTCGTGGATCCAGAGGGAGAGAGCTATGTCGAGATCGACTAGGGGGCGAAGAAGAAAGTTAGCTGATGTTGTTTTTGCCGACGTCGCAGCCGCGTCGAAGGAGGTCGCCGGCGATTCGGTGGGCATTGTTCGGCCTTGGCTAGCGCTGTGAGGACCGTTAAATGTCATTTGGAGATTGCAGGGATTGGTGCTGTAAGTGGCGTGAGCTCTGGAATTGAGTTCTATGAGTTAATTCAAATCCAAGCTAGCTCGACTGCTTTTCCTTAGATTTTAAAAAATATTAATATAAATTATGCACAAAACATATTAAATTTGAACCATTTATTTTAAATTATTAAAATAATATTTTTATATTTTATATTAATTGATTTCTTATTATTTATCTTCTAATTGCTCATTCTATTTTTCATTTTATCATAACACTGCCTTAAATTAATAATATTTTTTTCTCTTTTGTAATAATCAACCCAACTAGTGAGTCAACTCGAACTTGTAGACTCATGCTTGAGCTCCTGGTCGAACTCGATAAAATTAATCAAGCTCGAGCTAATGGTAGCTCAGACTCGAGTCGACTCGTTTACACCCCTAACTGGGATTGAATATTTTATAATTTAAAAGTTACAAATTACATAAGTGCTAAATTTTATATATTTATAAACCTCTATTTGAAAATTTAATACATACCACACAATTATTATGTATGTATATATCTAATATCTAAATTTTGATACTTATAATTATAACACTTAAGTGACAAGAACCAACACATGAAAAGGTGTATTTCACTAATGAAAATTTGATAAAATTAATATTTAAGATATGATATTAAAATTTTAAGTGTTATGTATGTAAATATGAAAGCTTAAGTATTAGATACATAAAAACATAAGAACGCGTGACATGTAGGCAAATGCCCCATTATCAGTTTTTGAACGTCATACATGTGTATTTATGTATGCGTATTCATTATTTATTATTAAGAATTTAACAAAACAATAGAATTTTATTATGAATATTAATATTTTGGTTTTATAAAAAAAATGAATGTAGTGACACAGTGTTGATGAGCAGTGTTGCGAGGTTGCATAAAAAAATAGGCTTAGGCACTTTGACGCTCAAAAGGGTGCTACGACTGCATTACAATCAACTCTAAATAGTGTTGCAGTACTACAAATGTACATCAGAATTATGTCTGCATAAATCTCTGGGGGTGGGGACGGGACAATGGATTACACAAAGAGGATTAGTGTTTGGACATTCATCATTATACCAGTCAGCCTATGAAGTCGACCGAGTAAAATATTGACCGACCCAGCGAACATCACGACCACGCAACACTCTCAATCAGTATTTGTCAATACAAAGATCAATAATTGCTTAGAGGAAAGTCCTTCAATGTAGACACATTGATCGAAGGCGGGTTGTATGTCTGATTACAATAATACACCATTTGTCTGATGGAATAATCCTACCCAATGCAATGTGTCTTCACAATTGGTCCCCTTGGAAAAGGCGGATGAAGACCATTCGATCGACAGAAGATCACCCGGTCGATTGAATGACTCTGGGTTGATTGAATGTATGAAATGACCAAGCCAGGCAATTATGAATGCGAAGCGTTTTTAACAGCTGTTACAGATGTAGAACGATGCTAACCACTGTTGCAGGGTCAAAACATGTATTATCAGGTATAAATATGTAAATGTGTAATGGTTTATAAATTAAGATAATATTCCAATTAAATGGGAGACAATCATGTACTTTGTTACACCCTACCTATGAATTATAAATAGGTCATTCACACTAAGATGGGGATCCCAAAAATTCCTAAAAAAACTAAGTGTTATCCGTGTCTTATCTCTCTTTCCTTCATTCAAGTGACACTTCATTCCTTGGGCATGATCCACAAGGCAATTTAGGATCCAACATTCTAAATGGTACGGTGAGCATGGAGTCATGCCTTCAACAAGATGAGGAGCATGTCAGGGTGACGGAACACATCAAGGAGAAGCCTCCAATGTGGAGTTTGTTCTAGAATTCGTGCAACAACAAATCCAAGGACTACATGAACGTATGACAGATCAAATTGTGGAGCTGTCTAGAGTGGTGCTTGAAGAAAGGGCATAGCCACTCCCACAACCTAATCCACCAGAACCTGAGCCCCAAGCTCAAAAAGGCCCAAGCTTTCGAGCGAGTGGAAGAGTCCCATTAAGAGGACAGTGCCAAGTTCGTGCCAAAGGGAGGATCACAATCAGAAGCAATAGAAGTCTGTCGCTGGATGGAGAATGTGCTTGTCCTGCATATTGTGGAAGCCAAGGCATCAAAGAAGTATAATGTTTCATTTTTGGAACCATACAAGGGTTAGAGCAACCCTGCTGACCATATTGTGTCCTTTGAGTCAGCAATCTTCCTTTCAAGATCTCTGATGCATTAAAATATCGGTTGTTCTATAACACTTTAAGAGATTCCACTCTCAAGTTTCAACGGATTCCCCTTAAAAATTATTAATTCCTTTAGATACTTCAGGAAGTTATTTTTGGCGTAGTTTGCTAATGCCCAAAAGTCACGAAAGGACTCAGATTCTATGAACAAGGACCAAACGAGAGCCTTCAATTATTTGTTACAAGGTTCCAGAAGGACTGCTTGAGGTGCGAAACCTTGAGCCGGCCGTTGCTAAAGTAGCCCTAGCACAAGGACTGAAGATTCCATAGTTTAGATAATTTTTGGCTTTACGAAAGCCAGAAATGTTAGCTGAACTCCTAGAGTTAGATAACAATCACATTATGGTCGGGGAGTATATGAACCAGACAGATTTTAAAAGGCAATAAATTGGATCGACAGTTAAGCAGGAACAATTCAAATGATGATGGAAGGAGGGAGAAAGACGACCCTTGTCCAAAGCGTGATAGGGGCCGCTCATCCCGAATGGACAATGAAGGCAGAAGAGATGGTCGAACATGCAGCTAATTGAATGACCGATCTATAGGAGACCAAAAGACATCTAGACCTACACTAGTGAGAGTTTTGATGGCAAAACTTGTGCATGCAATAGAAGATAAGGAATATTATTGAAAGGTGACACCAATGAAAATAGGAGCTTCTCTCTAAAATCCCAACAAATACTGCAAGTATCATTGATAATGCAGGCACGATACTAAGGAATGTAGGCACCTCTGTAGCCTGGTGAAGGAACTAATCTAAGCTGGGAAGCTCAAGGAGTTTGTAGCCCTGGAGACCAACACTTTGAGAAAGGGCAAGATTCCTGAAGATAACAAATCAGGCCACATAACGGAGATAGTGCTAGTGATACTAGGTGGAGATTCATATCACAAGCTCGGCAAAAAAGGTGCAATTGGAGAACTACTGTGATGTGATGTCTGTTTTGAAAAGGAAGCCCCATCCCCCAATAATTTTCATTGATATAGATCTTCACTTAGTAGAGAATCCTTACAATGATGTCATTGTTGTTACTACAGTAATTAGTAACTACCAAATAGAGAGTATGCTAGTTGATATCGGTAGCTCGGGAAACATTTTGTTCTGAACTGCATTTGATAAGTTGAATTTAACTACCAAACGGTTAACTACACCAGTCGGTCCATTATGTGAATTTTCTGGCGAACAGAAGAAGGCACTCGGTGTAGCACTCTCTATCATATGAGGAGAAGGTACCAACCAATTTACCAATAGAGAGGATTATTTAGTGGTTGACGCGCCACCAACTTATAATGTAATATTTGGTTGCCCTCTCCTCAATAATTTCAGAGCCATGGTGTCAACATACCACATAGCAGTGAAGTTTCCCTATGACATAATGATAGTTATTATACTTGGAGATCTAAAGCAGTCTCAAACATGTTGTGTGTGAGTCATAGGAAGCGTGGAGCACAATACGTTGGGCATACAACACCAATGAAAAGGAGGCCTTGAAACTGATGAGGCTACTATCAAAATCATCGCATGCCTAAAAGATCCTGGTAAAATTTACTAATAAGTGAAACTTTTGATGCAGGTCAAAAAGAGATATTGATCTAGATTCTCCAAAAGCACCGTGATGTTTTTGTCTGGTCCACGGCTAAAATTTTAGGTATCCTCATTGACGTGGCTTGTCACGGGCTCAACCCTAGTTTAATTGCCCAACCCGTGAAACAGAAACTTCGGACGATGCAACAATTTAGACAAAATAATTAATGAGGAATTAAGGAAACTCTTGGAGGTTGGCTACATTCGGGAGGTTCACTCACTACCCCTTATGGGTATCTAACGTGGTCATGGTATAAAAGTCCAGCAGCAGTAGAGAATGTGTGTGGACTCCACATTTTGAATGCAACTTGCTCAAAGGACGACTATCCACTACCCAGGATCAATGCTCTAGTGGACTTTGTGGTAATATACTCGGTCATGAGCCTCCTTGATGATTTCTCTAGTTATCACCAGATAATAATGCACCCAACTAGTGTGGAGAAGATGAATTTTATTATTATTGATGGTTCATATTGCTTTATTGTAATATTTGAGCTAAAAAATGCTGGCACAACTTATCAGTGCCTAATAAATGTAATTTTTTTTCTAAATAAAAAAGAAGAAACATTGAAGTCTATGTGGATGATATGCTAGTAAAAAGTAGGATGGTTAAATAACATTTGTGTAAATTAAAAGAAATTTTCTAAACACTCAGGAAGTTTAATATGAAATTGACCCCGTTGAAATGCACATTTAGAGCTTCCGTAAAGAAATTCTTGGGGTACCTTTTGAAGCCCGAAGGGATTAAGGTTAATCTAGAGAAAGTAAAGGCACTCCTTGGCTTGTCTTCTCTACATAAATCCAAAGAAGTACAAAAGCTGATTGACTGAATTGCAGCCCTAAGCCGATTTATTTCCAAGTCATGAGACAAGTGTGTCACCTTTTTCAAGGTGCTAAGGAAGGCAAAAAAGTTTGAGTGGATGAATGAATGTAAGCAAGCTTTCCAGAATCTGAAATAGTCGTTACTCTCTCCACCATTATTGTAGAGTTCGACGCCAAGGGAATAATTTTCATTTTACCTCAAAGTCAACCCAAAAGCTAGTAATTCGTTCTAGTTTGAGTGGAGTCAGGGAAACAATTTCCCGTCTATTACACTAGTCAGGTCCTTAGAAGAGCTGAGACAAGGTATTCCCTTATGAAAAAACTAACATTTTCTCTGATTGTTTATGCTCGCAAACTTCAGCCATATTTCCAAACTCATCCAATTAAGGTGGTCACTGATCACGTGATCAAGACCATACTCACTCGACCAGAGCATTTGGGTTGATTACTGAAATGGTTTGTAGAGCTCAGTGAGTATAACCTTACTTATGTCCAATGAATGACAATCAAAGAACTAGCTATAGTGGACTTCTTGAAAGTTTTCTCGAAATCAAATGAATCCAATGATAGATCTGAGGTAGGGCACTCGACATTTAATAGTAATTCAAATGAAGTTCCAAAAACTGAAAAAATCATCCATAAAAACTTCAATTCCTTTTTCAATTCAATCACATAAAATAGCCATCTTACATCTTTGAAATGTGGCAGGGGCATTACATAAACCAAAGTGCATTCTAAAGGACATTTCATTAAAAGCAAATGTACCATAAGGACTGATAAAAATTATTTTCTCTTGATTCTCAAGAGCTATTTGTATTTGGTGATAACCAGTATATCCATCTAGAAAATAAAAGTATTTATGCCCAGCTAGTCCATCCAACATTTAACCTAGAAAGAGTAGTGAAAAATGATCTTTCCTAGTGGCGAGATTTAATTTTATATAATCAATGCATATTCGTCACCTTGTGACTTGTCTTGTTATTATTAACTCATTATGTTCATTCATAGTCAAAGTCACTCCTCCTTTCTTAGGAATGTGGTGAATTGGACTAACCCATGCACTATTTGAAATATGGTACATAATTTCAGCATTTAACCACTTTAAAATCTCTTCCTTAACAACTTCTTTCATAATATGATTTAATCTCCTTTGAGGATCAACCATGGGTTTGCAGTTCTCTTCCATAATGGGTTTGCAGTTCAACCATGGGTTTGCAGTTCTCTTCCATATGAATTTTATGCATACAATTTGAATGATTAACTCATTTTATATTAACAATTGTTCATCCAAACACTTTCTTATAACTCTCCAAAGTTTTCATCAAACTCATTTCTTCTTCTGTAGTTAATTTTAAGAAAATTATAATAGGTAAAGTTGAGGAATCACCTAAAAAGACATACTTTAAATGTACATACTTTAAATGACATACTTTAAATGTTCAGAAAGTAACTTCAACTTAAGTTCAGGAGGTTTTTCAATTGATGGACAAAAAGATTTATCTTCTTCCGTCGTGTCCAAAACTTCAAAACTTTCTCAAACATAATTTGAATCTTCCTTATAAAAATCTTCACATTAATCTAATTCATCTTCTTGCTCGTGTTCCAATTCTTTAATTTCCAATTTCTTTTCATAAGTTTTTTTTTGAAATGGCATTCACTTAGATATCTTATCACATCCATTTTATAGCATTCATAATCTTTTGTAAGATATTTCCTTGATTTGGAAATATTAAATGTCACTATCTGATCATTGACGCACATAGTTAATTCCCCTTTCTGCACATCTATCATTGCTCTTCCTGTAGCTAAAAAAAGACTCCCCAATGTGTATCTTCTTTTCTTTCTCCATATCTACTACAATGAAATCAATAAGAAAGATAAATTGATCCACTTTCACTAAGATGTCTTCTATAACTTCTTTAGGATATGTTATTGAATGATCTATCAACTGCAGAGTTACAATAGTAGAGGATTTTTCTCCTAATCTCAATCTTTTAAATATTGATAATGATATAAGGTTAATTCTTGCACCTAAATCACATAAAACTTTCCCATAAAATTAGTCTCCTATTGCACATAGAATTGTGAAGCTACCAAGATCTTTAAGCTTTTTCGGAAGCTTTTTTTGAATTATAGCATTGCACTCATCACTAGGTGTTATAGTCTCATTATCTTCGAACTTCCTTTTTCTATTAAGAATATCATTCATAAACTTCACATAGTTTGACATTTGTTCTAAGGTTTCAGCAAATGGAATATTAATTAAAAGCTTCTTAAAAATTTTCAGAAATTTTGAAAATTGTAGTCACAAACATAAAAAATTTTTTTCAAAACCTCTCCACCAAAGTCTTGAAGTTCCTTTGAATTTCCTCATTTACTTATAATACAAACTAAAACTTAAAATAAAAAGAAAAGTGGGCGACGACGGCGGTGGCGGAGGCAGCGTATGGTGGTTGGCACTTGATCGGTCTCTATGGATGATGATCTGGATCACTTTTTCTTGATCAATCCAAGTCTTCTTTTATAATTTTCCAAAGAGTGTCTTGGTGTCTCTTCAAAATGTGTCTTCATTCAATGAATCTTCTAGTTTCCTCATTTCAAAAGCCAATTGAATGAATTTTCGTGTCCATTAATTTTTTCCCACGTTTTCACCAATGGTTGCTTCAAACACCTCTTCAAAAATTCATCCAAATTCAATGAATCATCAAGTAACTACTTCTAGTCCTTAAGCACGGGGTACCTGGCACTTAGGCGGGGCTCTCTATGTTTAACTAACGGGTGAGCGCCAGTTATGGGCGCTTAGGCGCCACAGTTCATTTTTGCTCCAAATTTGATTCATTTTCACTCATTTTATCATTTTGCATTCATTTGATTGTACCTGAAAGAAAAACACACAAATATATTTCATTAAAATGCAATATCTCAAAATAGGTATAAAAATGTGTACATAGGTATAAAAATGTGTACATTAAAGACTATATATTTTAGGTGTATCAGAGCACCGATAGAGTTCGCCGTAATGTGGTCTTCTCTCCTACTGTTAGAAGAGCTTCCTCTTACGTGAAGAAAAGCATTTGCAACCATAACGGTTGTGAGATTTCCTAAATCTCTTAGCCAACCCTAGGGTTAGTCTGGTCTAGGTGCGTGGGTTCGATCACCTATGCGGGGTGGATCTGCCGACCAACATTTTTTGGCATGGTCGCGTCGCCTATGTGATGGATCATTGACTTCCCTAAAGAAAGCTCTAGGTTAGTGATCCCATTATTTTTTATATATAACAATTTATGAAGTTGACACCACTACTTAAAGTTTTTAATCCCCGGTAATGGCACCAAAAACTTGATCCCAAACTTGATCCTATGCAAAGTAAGATTTTAATTATATTTAAAATTTAGGAATTCCACGCAAGTATACGTATCGTTATCAAGTAATATAGATCTTTCTGATTAAGGCCCGAATATCGATCACATGGAGATTGAGGTTAATCACGATGGCTTTCAAGAGAAGTTCTAGGCTAGAATAACACGCCCTAGCTTGAAAGGTTGATAAAAGTTTGATTTTAATTATATCCTACAATTATCACTATAATAATACTTCTACTCCTAAACTAAAATGCTTAGTGAAAATAAAAAAAGTGGGGTTTAATATATTAAAAGTGCTCTTCCTCATACAATGAAATTAATGACATGTGTAAAAGTTAAAAAAATAGAGAGCGAGATTGTGACAAATAGGAGCAATTATATTTTTTAACCTTACTAGAGATGGTTAATCTAAAGTTTGAATAGTTCTGAAGATGGGCTAGGCAGGAAAGATATTAGCTCTCACTCTAGAGTTCCCTCTTATCCCTTCATCTGGAGGCTAACATCTCACATTAAAACCTAAAACAATAGACCAAATTATGGAGCTTTAGCCTATCACTATGAAGTCCTCTAATTTTACACCCATTAAAGATTATTTTCTTATTTATTTGCACTCAACTATATGGATTATATTCTCAACTATGCAATCTCATGTGATTCCACCACAGTTGATTGAGACAACACCATCATCGTTGATCAAGTTTACATGTAAATGAAATACAAAGTAAAATCATCACAATATATTCTCACTCTACTCAATTATTTATCCCACACATGCATACTAATTCATTACAAGAGGGAAGAGTAAAAAAAAATACTCACTACACATGAAGAAACAACAAGAACTTTCATTGAACAAGACTTTGAAACCATACAAACAAAGTACTAAATTCAAATCAAAATAAAATGAAAATACTTACCTCTGATGGAAATCAAACTCTCCTTGTATGGAAAAATCAATCTCCTTACAATCATCTTCAAGAACAAAGTGAAAAGAAAAGAAGAAATTCTCGCGCTCTCTCTTTCTCTCTCACCTTGCCACTCCACTTGGGGCTCACGCCCAAGCCTTCTTCTTCTTTTTAAAGCCTTCTTCTCCTCTTCCAATTGATTGAAGAGTCCAAGAGTTATTTTAAAAATATTTCCAAGCCTTAATTATAATTTCCCAAGAGATTCTTAAGTGTCTCTTCAAAACTATCCATATTCATTGAATCCACCAAATGGTGCCTTAAGTGACTCTTCATAACTCAATATAACCGCCCCAAATTCTTCTAGAAAGAATATAACCGCCCCAAATTCTTTCTAGAAAGTCCCTTTTATCATTTCCAATGAGTTCCCCAAGAGATGCACGAAGCAACACTTCAAAAATCGTCCAAATCCGATTTATATCCTAGAAGATATGTTGAAAACCGTCTTTGGCGCCTAAGCGCTGACTTTTGGGCATTGTTTGGTGGCACCTAAGTTAAGTGACCCCCCTCTCTTTTTGGTGGCGCTTACGCGCCGGGCACAGGCACTTAAGTGTCCAGTTTCAGTCCCCATGGCTCCGGTGTGCCCCGACTCGACCCGATTTGCTCCAGTTTGTTCTGTTTTGATCCAAGTCCATTTTTTCCATTTGCTCCAATCACTCCAAATTATTTAATTTGATGTACCTATAACCAAAAACACAAGAAAACATATCCTTAAAGTGCAATATCATTATAAAATGAAGCATAAAAAATAGTACATATTTAGGCGTATCAAAATCCCTCAAACTTAAACATTACTTGTCTTTAAGTAATATTACATTTTAAAAATAATTTATGTAGATTAGAGTTATTGGTCATCCTTTATAATTGCTAAAATTTTGTTCTAAAAATGTGATAGTTCAAATTAGAAGAAATTCCAATGAATTAGACTAGCCCAGGGTCTAAAATATTTATCATCAAACTTGAGAATTTGTTTTCCTATTTAATTCAGAAATATATGCAGATTTTTCAAACTTCGAATCCTATGAACTTTATTTTCTAGACTTAAGAACTCTCTTAAAAATAATTTTTACTAATATAAGTATAAAAAATCAAGCTTAGGATTGTTCTAAGTTTTTTACTCTAGAAAAACTCAAGTGAAACCAATTTTTTATTAGGACCTCTCATTAAGCGTCTCCTCACTTTCTTTTTTTTATGCATCTTCTTTTTTTTTCTTCTTTTTTTCGGGATCTTTTTTATCCATTATTTATTTTTTTCTTTTTTCTTATGTGAGAATTACTATAGAGAAGTCCTTAAATAATTTTGAATTACGTTATCCTCCTCTAAAGTTAAAACTTATTACTTTCTTTCACTTGAAAAGATGTATTTTTTTAAATACTTTTTAAAAGAGCCTTAAATTTTTAAAAATAAAAATTATAAGAATCCTTAATTTTTCAAAAAATACTATTTTTCCTACTAAAGATAGTTATTCATTTTCCCAAGTTCTCCACTAAATATCCTTAACTCTAGGTTCACCTTTTTCACTAAAAATATCAACTGAGTTTTCCTACTCCATTTCTATACTTAAAATTCTAACATCCTTAAGATGACTCCACATAACAATAATCATTATAAATAAAATACAAATTTATTTGTATTACTTTTGAAAACAAGTAAGGTTTAAATTTAAAACATTTTTCTTTTCTCCCCAAACTTAAGGTTAAACACGTTTAACAATGAAGTACAAAAATATGTCGCAGAGAAAGATGACTTTTACAATTTACTACACATCCTACAAAAATATCAACAAATAACGCATGGTAGAATATTATAGTAGAAAGTAAATCTAGCCTAAACATGTTTGACATAACACTATAAATGAATTTTAAATAGTAGAACATGTACAAACTAAAGATTAAACATGAACTCATTTTAAACTTTATAAGGGAATTGTTGGATGCTAATAAGTTTAAAATATTGAGATAAGTTTTGTCATCTCCAACGAATCATTTAACTTGACTGACAAACATAGACACACAGATTCATAAATAAACAACAACTGAGGTTAATTCATTCTCCCTTCTACTCACATTTCCCCTCCTTACTTTCAATTTCTAACGGAAGAAACTACACTAATACTGTGGGTGTATTATAAAACCTTATATTATTATCACCCATGGACTAGAATTCTTTCATGTGTAACCAATTTTAAGGTTACTCTAAGTCTAAGGTATAGACGATCTGGTAAATCAAAATAGTGCAGTTCATCCAGATGTTGTTCACTAAGTAAGTTCATGACCTTACTCAGTGAATACAAAGTCAGATAAAGGAAGTAATAGAGTTAACATGGAGTGGTCCAAGTCCAAACTCTACATGCTTCAAGGTAATGTTCATCTTCGATTGAGATATAAGTTGTAACAGACACGACAACCTGCTACTACTTGAAATCATATACAAATCTAGTCATGACGAAGGAATTACCACTCAACATTAATTCAATCCACTCTTACACATCAAACACGGATCAAACTTCAACATCTCACTATTATCCAATCCAACATAATAACAATCACACTAAAAATATAACAAAGATAATCATAGGTTAACTCCCACGAAGCGCTTGGTCTAGCATCGACAGCCTGATGTATCCAATGTTTACGCTGGTTGCCCCAGCACCAGAATCTCATTCATTTTGTCTGTATACCACAGAATATACCATTCAATGATTTTGAATAACTCTTTCTTGGGAGATCTTTTACTGATTTCACCATTCAATTCAGGTTCTTCTTATTATTGAGTCAAATATGAAGATATAAAGACTGGTGTAGATGAATTCCCTAAAGAGGTAGGTTTTAAAATTGTATGGGGGTACATTCATCTTAAGTTCATGAGATTTTTCAACAGTTGGAATTAAAAGTTTTTTATTTTCAGTAATGTCCATCATTTTGCACCTCTCCTAAACATACATACAGTCTAAACATACATACCTAAACATACATACAGTCTTCTTTAAACAACATTTTCAACTCATCATGAAGGTCAATTTGATCTCATCTGTTAACTTACTCTCAAAACTTTCTTGAAAATAGTTTTTACTTAAATAATCAATTTCATCAAGCCAAAAACAATCATTATTTTTTCTCTCAGCTGGATAATTCATAGCCTTTAAAACATCAAAGTGGCATTATGGTCATTAATATTCATAGTCAACTCTCCTTTTTGTGCATCTATCATAGCTTGTCCAGTAATAAAAAAATGTCTCCCCAAAATAATTGAATTTTCTTTATCTTCCTCCATATCTACTACAATAAAGTTCATAGGAAAGATAAATTTATCCACTTTAACAAGCACATCTTCTATAACCTCTTTTGGATAAATAATAGATCGATTAGTAAACTGAAGGGTTACAATAATGGGAGAAATATCAGCTAACCCTAACTTTCTAAATATTGATAGAGGCATCCCATTAATACTCGATCCTAAATCACATAAAGCTTTTCCACATAATCTTTCTCCAAATACACAAGGAATTGTTAAGCTAGAAGGATCTTTAAGTTTCTTTGGAAGCTTTTTCTGAAATTGGAAGCTTTTTCTGAAATATAGTCTGAAATATAGTGTTGCACTCCTGACTTAGTGCAACTGTCTCGAAATCCCCAAATTTTCTTTTCTTATTTAATATCTCATTTATAAATTTTGCATAACTTGGCATCTGTTCCAAAGCTTCAGCGAAAGGAATATTTATCGTTAACTTATTAAGTACTTTTATAAAATTTAAAAATTGTTTATCTAACTCATACTGTCTAAGTCTTTGAGGAAATGGAGGTGGTGGTCTTTTTAAATTGATTTTAGGTGGAGATATTAAATTTTCCAGATCCATAGAAACATGTTTTTCAGGTCTTTTAGTTTCCTTTGTTTCTCTCACAACTTCTTTTTCTTTTCTAACCACACCCTCTATCTCTCTTCCACTTCTTAATTGAACAACGTCTATTTGTTCATCATTTTTCTCTTTAGAGTTGAGCTCGGTGTTGCTAGGAAGTGTTCCTTGGGGTCTATTACAAAGTGAATTAGCAATTTGTCCAATTTGATTCTCTATGTTTCTAATCACAGCATACAGCATTTTGACTCACAGCATTTTGACCTTACAACTGGTTTCCCATTTGCAATACCACTTCTTCTATAGACATATTTTTATCCTTAAACTGTTGATCATCGTTAGAGTCTAGTGGATATGAAGGTCTATAGTTTGTATTCCTCAGTTTGTATTCCTTTGGTTATTCCAACTTCCATTATAATTTGCATGATTACTTTCCCATTATTGGTTTCCACCCTCAGTAGTATGATACCAATTAAAATTAGGATGGTTCTTCCAACCTGAGTTGTAAAAATTAGAATATGGGTTGTTTGTAGTATTTAAACTCTCATATGATAAGTTAGCATCAATCATATGCCATAATGAACTTTCCTCACTGAAGTAAATTGAGGCTAGTTCATTCCAAGTTGGTCCAACTTCCTTGATATTGTAGCAACCTAAGATGCAAGAATTGCAATCGCATATGTATCATGAAAATGTATCATGAATTTAGGATTTACCCTTGTAGAGGGACTGACTACCTTTTTAGGATTTACCCTTGTAGAGGGTCATTGAAATTCTCATTTCTTCATTTCTTCAATTAACGCATATGCTTCATCAAATGGTTTTGATATTAATGATCCAGCAGTGACAACGTCAATTATAGACCTAAGGGATCATACTGACCCATTGTAAGAAGTTTAAATGATTAACCAATCAGGCAGAGCATGGTGTGAACACTTTCTTATGAGTTCCTTATGAGTTCCTTAAATCTTTCTCATGCTTCGTATATTGATTCCCCTTTATACTGACAAAATGAGACGAGATAATATCTTTACTAAGTTTAATTGTCCTTGAAGGTGGAAAATACTTAACTAAGAATTTCTGAGTTAACTCCTCCAATTTTTTATTAGAGGCAGGTGCTAATGAGTATAACCACATTTTAGTCTTATCCCTTAGTAAGAAAGAAAAAAGCCTTAGTCTAACAACATCGTCTGACATGCCATTATAACGAAATGTAGCACAAATTTCTACAAAACTTGATAAGTGTAAATAAGGATCCTCCAAAGGAGTTCCCTCAAACTGGTTGTTCTGCACAAGTTGGATAATCCCTGGATTAATTTCAAACAAGTCAGCATCTACGACAGGGGTTTGTATACTTGAGTGAATTTCATCAGTCGTAGAATTTACATAATCCCTCAATGATTTATGATGATTTTCTAAGTTTTTATTTTGAACGTTTTCCATTTCCATTTCTAATTTTTCAATTCCTTCATGTTTTTTGATTTTTTTCTTTTATTCTAACTCGAGATCATAAAGCACAAGTCCTGTAGATCATTTGTTTGACATACACAACACAACAAATAATACATTAATAAGTAAACAAATAAAACAAAAAATATATTCATCACTATAACACATTTTCATAAACACCATGTTTTTCGCACAAACTATTTTTTTTCCATAAAACTTTTTCATAAGAAAAAAAAAACACTTTCACACGAAAATAGTTTTTACGACACTAAAGTGTTCCAAGTCTAGGCTTAATTATTTCAACTAAAATTCTCCTAAAAGTCAAGATCAATCGTTGTGATCCCCGACAACGACGTCAAAAACTTGATCCCGATATTTTTTTATATGCAAGAATTTATGAAGTTCACACAACCACTTGAAGATTTTAATCCCCGGTAATGCACCAAAAACTTGATCCCAAGCAAAGTAAGATTTTAATGATCTTTAAAATTATAGGGATTCTACGCAAGTATACGTATCATTATCAAGTAATATAGGACTTTCTGATTAAGCCACGAATATCGATCACATGGAGATCGAGGTTAATCACGACGGCTTTCAAGAGAAGTTATAGTCTAGAATAACATGCCCTAGCTTGGAAGGTCAATAAAGGTTTAAATTTGATTATATCCTACAATTATCACTATAATAATACTTCTACTCCTAAACGAAAGTACTTAGTGAAAATCAGAAATTGGGGTTTAATATATTAAAAGTGTTCTTCCTCATGCAATGAAATTAGTGACATGTGTAAAAGTAAACAAGTAGTGAGAGAGATTGTGACAAATAGAAGCAATTATATTCTTCACCCTTACTAGAGATGCTATAACCCTTACTAGAGATGCTAGCTATAAAGAACATTGGTTAATCTAAAGTTTGAATAGTTCTGAAGATGGGTTAGGCAGAGAGAAATACTAGCTCTCACTCTAGAGTTCCCTCTTATCCCTTCACCTGGAGGCTAACATCTCGCATTAAAACCTAAAACAATAGACCAAATTAGGGGGCTTTAGTCTGTCACTCTAAAGTCCTCTAATTCTACACCCATTAAAGATTATTTTCCTATTTATTTGGACTCAACTATATGGACTATATTCTCATCCATGCAATCTCATGTGATTCTACCATAGTTGATTGAGAAAACACAATCATGGATCTTACATATTCTCACAACAGATTTTAACATGCAAGTTGATCAAACATGTAAATGAAGAACAAAGTAAAATCATCAGAATATATTCTCAATCTACTCAATTCTATATCCTACACATGCATACTAATTCATTACAAGAGGGAAGAGTAAAGAAAACTACTCACTACACATAGAACACAACAAAAACTTTTCATTGAACAAGAGTTTGAAATCATAAAAATAAAGTACTAAATTTAAATCAAAATACAATGAAAATACTCTCTGACGGAAATCAAACTCTCCTTGTATATCAAAAGTAATATCCTTACAATTTTTACCAAGAACAAAGTGAAAAGAAAAGAAGAAATTCTCACACTCTCTCTTTATCTCTCACATTGCCGCCCCATTTGGGGCTCACGCCCAAGCCTTCTTCTTCTTCTCCAAGCCTTCTTCTCCTCTTCCAATTGATTCAAGAGTCCAAGAGTTATTTTAAAAATATTTCAAAGCCTTAATTATAATTTCCCAAGAAATTCTTAAGTGTCTCTTCAAAACTGTCCATATTCATTGAATCTCCAAATGGTGCATTAAGTGACTCTTCATAACTCAATATAACCGCCCCAAATTCTTATAGAAAGTCCCTTTTATCATTTACAATGAATTCCCCAAGAGATGCACGAAGCAACGCATCAAAAATCGTCTAAATCCGATGTATATTCTAGAAGATATGTTGAAAACCGTCTTTGGCGCCTAAGAGCCGATTTTTGGGCGCTTAAGCGTCCCCCTCTCTGTCTGGGGGTGCCTAAGCGTCATATTTGGGTGCTTAAGCGTCGGGCACAGGCACTTAAGTGTCCGATTTTGGTCCCCATGGCTCCGGTGTGCCCCGATTCGACCCGATTTGCTTCGATTTGCTCCGTTTTGGTCCATTTTTATTCATTTTGCTCCAATCACTCTAAATTCTTCAATTTGGTGTACCTACAACTAAAAACACAAGAAAACATACCTTTAAAGTGCAATATTGGGTCACTGCCTTCTCAGCATATCCTTTTGTTCGAGTCGCTGCAGTCATGGCATACCTTTTAATGATCCAGCAGTCCCAGAGGTGTACATGTCGTGGCTACTGCAAACACAAGAAAACATACCTGTCTGGGTCACTGCCTCCTCACCAATGCAGTTGTACCCAACCTTCCCAGGATACCTTAAAGAATAAGGCTTAATTCTCAGTTCAATTGATCCCTCTCTTCTCATATTAACATTCTCTTTTCATGAGATTTTGCAATCTTCATTCAACATCTCACCAAAAACTTAATAATCACTTCAATCTCAAAGAATAGGGTCCCATCTTCACCTCCTTAGAATCAAATTTCAGCATACTCCTCAATGCCACTTCCTACATAAAACTCCCGGCCTACTTATATTGCATCACAGAGCTAGTCTACTAGACTAAAAGCTAGTATCTACGCATATATTCACCAAATTTACCATTGATCCTCCACTCTCACTCCCTTATCTGACATCACACCATTGATAACTTGCACGTTCACCCAAGTAGTTAACACTCACATGCCTAGATATTGCTTTCGCCCACAAAGAAGATATACAAACATACACATAATCCACTTCACCAACACTACCAAATATTCAAATGAGTGCTTAAATACCTCAAAGGCAGTCCCATTCATGGCCTCTTAGTTGTCAAAGGGGAACTTACCTTAAAAGCTTATTTGGACTCGAATTGGGCCAGCAATGAGTCTGATTACGAGCTCACCATTGCTTATTGATCTCTCCTTAGCCATACACCCATTCTCTAGCAAGTTTAGAGACAAAAAATCATCACATGCACCTTGACGAAAGACAAATACTACACACTAGCAACAACAACCATGAAAATTGTATGGCTACATCATTTCCTCCAAAACCAAACCTCCCCATGGCTCATCCAACGCCGCACCTCTACAACACCTCCACAATTGCCATAGACAACAACCTATCTTCATGGGTCGCACGAAACATATAAATATTAGATTTTCACTTCATTTGGGACCACATTGCCTCAAAAACAATATAGATTTGTCGTATAACCACAGAGGGTCAAATTGCTAATATACTCACCAAAAGCATATTGAACTTTACATTCCACAAGTTACTTGGAAAACTCAAGTTTCATTCTCACAGGCTTAACAACATATCTATACATAACAAACAACATATGAAAACCCTGGTGGCTAACTATCCTTATATCCTTGGCTATTATATCCTAACTGTCTCAACAAATCACGAACACGCATCACATCCTATACTCATATTTAAATTCTACATATAAATCTATTCTCCAAGTATTCTGGATATATATACATAGGTGAATACATCTCATTCTATACCATTGTTTCTTCCTGTTTATTTTCATGATTCATTGTTCAGCTTATAATTCTGAACAGATTCACAATCTAGTCAATTGGTAAACCAAACGCCTAGGCTCAATAAAGACAAATTTAATAACCAATAATGGTTTGATCTAACATAAATCAAGACCATACCAAATGGCTCCGAATCAAACGACATGGAGTTAGAACAGTGGGCCATTAGTTAACGGAAATGATAACATCTACGAAATTTAATCACATATTTTATGATTTATCGCTCTTCATTATCAAAAAAAATAAAGGCCACATCAATTTAGGACTTGAAACTCCTAGAAATGAACAAAAAAGAATTCCATAGTAGGGAGTGATGATGAAGTAATAAAAAAGACATTTTGTCTCATACCACCCTCTAGCTTGGCCGATAAACCTCTTTTTTTTGGGAGGGAGGGCGGAGGGGGAAGGTGAACACGGGCGATATACGCGATTCAAATCCGTGATCTTACGGTGAGAAAGCACACCCTCAGCCACTACCTCACGTGTAAATGCGCAATATAGTCTTTCAATATACTGATTTTCACTCCTAATAAAAGGTAATGAAGTGCATCATGACATTCACATTCCAGAAAATGTGGCAAGCAGTTCGTCAAACGGTGAAAAAAAAGTTATAAAATCACTTATTCTCTTTTCATGCCATAATATTTAATAATCTCTGCACAAGCAAGTCTCTAAATAACAATGCAAGAATGCAGGACAAAACAGTAACCAGCATGGATCTCAGTCTGGCAATTCAATACCTTAATGACTTAATTCAGAAAACTAGCACTGCTACCTTCACATTCAAATCCTGGATCACTTTTATCAAATCTTCAACAGACTTCTTAGGCTTTTTGAGAAAACTAGCAGATTCATACACATGCCTAACCCGGATCACATTTAACGAATTCTCAGCTAGCCTTAAAGACTGGTTATTAGTTATCGTGGCTCCATAAGAAAAACTTTATTACAGCGGCCATTCACAGACCTGAAAGAATCTAAAGCTTTAGTTTCTTTGAAGCCCTGAACACGGTCTTGACCTTCGACCTTGAACAGCCACAAACCAATTTACCCTTGCATTTCTGGAAGCAGTTCTCCTGAGCTTGTGCCCAATATTATGCATGTCTTCGCAAATTTCATGCCTAGCTAGGGATGCTAGCCCTGGTAAGATCTCTTTCTGGAAATCTCGGAGCCCCTTTCCTCTTCGTAGCCTAAGCCCATTTACATTCCTCTCTCTTTCAGTCCGGTTCAGTGGTTCAGAAATACTGAGGCGATGTTCAGTTTGAACCTCAGATAACTGGAGGGCCTCACTCTCAAAAGAATCAGATGAATGCAGGGGTTGATTGTTCCCACTGTTACAATCAACTTCTCGCTGATGATCTATAGGGAAGGAGGGCCTTTCAGACGAAAGACCCATGAGAACCTCGGCTGCTGCTGCAATGGTAAAATCCTGTTCTATGCTTAGTTTTTCCATGGAAGATCCATCATTTTGGGCAGAATTTAGCTGAGTGGTTACAGAATCATCAGTTTTGGAAAGTGTATCAGGTTCCTCAACTATTTTGTCCTGTGACATTGACATAGTGTTTCTAGTTTTGCTAGCAGAATTGCATCCGGTTGGGAACTTTCTGGAAAGTGCATAGCGTTGAGCTACATCTTGAGCAAAGGCGTGACTTGATAAAGTATCTTCTACACTTCCATCATAGTATAATTCGTTAACCAAATCTCGAATTAAAGGTTGTGGTAGATTGGTAATGTTGCTGAAAGTTATGTTTGAATCCTGCCTCTTGTTATCACTTCGTACTGCAGATAGCAGTTTGTCAGATGAAAAATCTAAATCCAATTTCGCTTGATCACACGAGCTTATTGAGGATAAGGAAACATCGTTTACAGTAATAAAAGCTCGGTTATTAGTAGATCCTTTCGCAGGCTTTCCACAAAAATCTACTTGAACCTGGAAAGAAAATGCCATAAGCTTATTAGAACTTAACTTGATGTCAGTGTCACCTTTATCTTTTGTAGCGTCCAGAATCAGCTCAAATTCCGGTGATCTAGAAGGTTTTGAACCTTGGCCATGGCAACTCAAGCAATCAGCTTGATTATCAGATTTAGCTTTTGTAATAGAATAAGATGACAGTGGCTCGGGTATAAATGAAGCTTCACCTTGGTTGCTTTGATTATGCTCAAGAATTCCATCATGTGCAACAGAAGAAAAAAGTTTAAGATTAATATCTTCCGCAGGATCATTAAGAGCAAGAGAACACTCATTTTCAAGAGGTAGATTAAGGTCAATAAGCACTGGTTTATCTTGTAGAATTCCTGAAATGATCAACAAAAGTACCAATGCGTGAGTCACAATGTCCTAAAAAATTATTGATCTGTAAGTCGCAATTAATGAAATATCTAACTGCTGTAATGCATGACCATTAACTCCATTGCCATGATATTGCAATTTGAGAAAAAGGTATGCAAACTACATGAATCTATGGCCCTCAAAGCTTAACAAATATTCTATTTGTGGAGAAGGTATGCACTAATTAAGGATCATCACCACCAACTTTTGGCGCCACTTTTTTTTCTATGAAGAAGTTAATAAATCTTTCAAATAATTTCCAAAGACTAAGAGGATGCCAAATTACTAAAAGAATAGTATTTTAATACCAACATTTGAAAATAAAAAGATATTTAAAAGCATAATAAATATAGAGTCAAATTTATGAGTCATATAATGAAATTTACAAGAAAAAGCACCCAAATAAGGACTTCAAAAAATTAAGCCAACGTCAAGGCATTAAATTGTTTTCATGGCATGAAAATAGATAATAAAAGTGATTTTTTGTTCACAGAATCAAAGGAATATGAAAGAAAGAATAATCTTACGATTTTTATTGACCTTGAGAACATAAATTTTGTATCATACTAATGAAAGAATGGGTGTGCCAAAAGTATGTTGAAATCATTAACTAGGATTAAGTATTGCGTAGTGACCAACAAGTTTTTAAGTGTATTTGGATTACAACAAGAAACAAAAAAGACTTTTTTTTTTCTTTTTTGCAAAGGACATTCAAAGTAGGCGTCTTTTTTGTTTCTTTTTTGCAAAGGACATTCAAAGTAAGCGCATTAGTATATTTCTTTTTATAGATGACATCATTCGGAATCGTTCGTGCGTGCGTGCGGGTGTGTGTGTGTGTGTGTGTGTGTGTATAGATATATGTGTGTGTGTGTGCGCGCGCGTGTATTTACACACATATATATAGTGTATTTATAAGAATGCCCGTGACTCTTTGGTTGACATCTGCGATATCAGTTCTAAGTTCCCTGGGGTGTGTGTGTAGATATATATGTGTGTGTGTGTGCGCGCGCGCGCGTGTATTTACACACATATATATAGTGTTGCTCGTCGTGACTCTTTGGTTGACATCTGCGATATCGGTTCTAAGTTCTCTGAGGTCCTTGGTTCAAGCCCGCCTATGTGCGGGATCTAAGTGGTTAGACACATGAAGTTGGTTGGAGGCTCGTATCATTGACTCTAGCCAATTTTTATTAAAAATGAATATATATATGTATATACATATGTGTGTGTGTGCGCGCGCGCGCGTGTGCGTGTGTGTGTGTAATATAACCAATTGCAAATAATACAAAATTTGGCATTTCTAATAATTATTAATTAGCATCACTCAGAAATAAAAGATATATTTAGGCGTCATAGATTGAAATATTTTGGATCAATTATACAAAAATAGAGATATTGATAAGAATATTACTTCTAGAGTTAATGCTCTATGAGTATAATAATGTGGTGGTTTAGAGAAGTATGCAATGATAGAATATCATGAAGACCTAATATTATATCCATAAAACAATTAGCCGACCATATTGAATTGCAACTCTAGTTTTGAGTTAGAAAATAATCATCCATAGAAAAGCTAAGTTTGACAAAAATGAGAATAATAAATTCAATATATGGTAAAAAGTGAAAGGATATAATTGAAGCGTAATAATATTACATGGGTGCTGAGACTAAAATATACATGATAAAAATAGGGAAGCTGATTTGAACATGAATAACAAATAGTAAAAATATACCATTAGATGAGAACAATGCTGAAGAATTTGAGAAACAATGGAATAGACCTAAGGTAACATGGATTGAAATAGTTCAAAAAGATTTACATCAAATAAAATTAACATCTTATTCAACATGAGATAAAAAAAAATGAAAAAAAAATCATAAAGCATATCCAATAATGATGATGATCATCATTACCATTAATTTTATACGATTAGGTGAGTCTAGCTGACAATTCATTAAATGCAGGATTGTGAATTAAGGTCATGAGCAGTCTTAGGTCCAAGTGGTGCTGCATTTGCATTAATCTAGGTTGTTGGACATACTAGTTTGTTAGTCCCCCCTTAGATCTAGGTTTAAGGCTATCATTATTCTTATAATGTTTCAATTCTCATTATCAGACTAGCTTCAATTCTTCAGGCGGTTATAAGACCCACATATCTACATCACAAGATAACATCCCCTCACTTGCTCAGCTACAATTATATATATTATGGTACTCATCCTTGTGAGTTAGAATGTGTTATACCACACAAGTTGAGTGGCCACTTGAGCAATTTTGTCATTGGTATAGAGAACCTCATTTAGAAAACCCAATATATGTCAAACCTATAAGAAAATAAAATATCCTTAGCAAATAATGTTCTAGGGGTCATCGCCCAAAATGTAATTAACCATGGGGGCTTGCGCTAGCGAAAAACTTGATTACCCATAATAAAATAAACCCTCTTGATATTACATATTGAATAAAAAAAATCTCTGGTTCATTCAAGTCACATATATCCATCTTTCGGGTCTATACAGTGAATCATCTGCAACACTTCAGGATAAAATGTTTCTAAGGAGTCCCCCAAAGATAAACATATGTGGCTAGTCTGACTTCCACTGAGCCTCATGGAGCCTACAGATCTATAACCACTTTTGTTTCTCAAGGTGATACGATCAAAACCTTTGTGACTCTCCTCCCACCTTCAGGTAGCATGAGTCTCAATAGAAGACCACAATAAGATGAATTTGAGAAGGAGAAAAACATCTCATCATGTGGTTAAGAACACAGTCTAATCAATCATGACAAACATTAATCTAAGCACTGAGTGTCTCTAAAATGTTACACTAGAACTTGTCAAAAAGATTCTAGTTGAAAGGGAGAAGCATAGACTAAACATTAAAACTATTGAATATGGTTGTACAGTTGCATATTTAAAGATGATTCTACAGTGTGTTTATAGCATCTTTAAAGAGAATAACATAAAAATTCTCTAATGAATGAGGATCAATGAGGCTAATCTGAAATAATTTAAATAAAGTTAATAATGAGTTGATCTCTAAAGCATATAGTGGTTGAATGCAGGGTAAGATGTACACTGGGAAAAGCAGAAATAGCAGCAGAGTCAGCCATTACATTCTATTCCTCAGTATTAATTGCAAACAAGAGGCATATATATAACATGCGTTATCTGAAAGAATTAAATAAGATAATCAAATGACACTAGAAAAATCACATAATATGGTAGGTGAGAGAGGTAACAGAAAAATATGAACAGAATTTGGATTTAAAATATGCATCCATTCCATTAATTCAATCTTTATTGTAGACAAGCACTTTTCAAGATTTAAATATTAAGTTCGATCATATGCTATCTAAGAAAACTCTACAAATCAAAATTTCAAGTCATAACAAAAGCTCCATAAATTTAATAGAAGCCAGATCCTCCATCAGCCAAACATATTGGATGTAACAAGTAAACAGCTTTGAACTTAAGATGCAATTTTTTTCTCACTAAGTGCCAAATACTGATCTGCCAAGGCAAATAAAGCCTCTATAAATAACCAACATAGTATGTCAAGAGAGAAGACCACTAAAAAACTCACCATCGAATGAAATGGCAGGCTTCTGGTCTTGCAATCTTCCTTCCTGCCTCTCACCCAAATGAACCGTAGATGGAGTATGATGCATTTCATTAACAACTGTGCTTGAAGAGACCTGATCAGATAAAAGAGCTGGCTCTGACCCAACCATGCCTTTATCTTTCTGTAATGGAGCTCCTAAGCCAAGGAAAACCTCATTTTCCTTGTCATGGAATTCAAAGTCCAGCTTAGCCTCCAGATCAATCATCTCTTTGCAAGAAAAGCTGCTACCAACAACAATTTCATCGTCTTTTGAAACTTCAAACCCTGTATGACTATATAGAAGATCTACACAGGAGCCCGTGACAAACTCATCAGCAGGAA
>NW_018165520.1:175870-179246 GCF_001263595.1 Phalaenopsis equestris
CAGCAGGAAGGTGCTGGATAAAATTTATCACATGATTACTGAAGACTTCTGTATCTCTTCCCTTAAACTGTTCAAGTGAAGCCGCATTATGAACCGGTAAAATTCAAATCCATAAACATACATTTCTCGGCATTAACAACTACCAAGAAAACGACTAATCGCAAAAACCCTACATGAGTACATCAATTATACCTCTCTGGCGCAGGACGACTCAGAGAACTCTTTCTTCACCTCTGTTAATTCCTTCCACTTGGTCATGGCCACCCGCGATGAGCTGCTCGCGGCATGCGCATCAAACCATTGTCTTTGAAGCTCATTCATCAAGCTCTTCTGCGTCCAGTAAAGGCGACGGAGTTCCCGAACCTAAGCATAAGAAAAACACAAGCGCTCAATTTCGGAATTAGTAACGTAAGATACAACGGCAAGAAGCGTAAATTTTCAAACCTGATTCCTAAAAATAAGTTCATGCTGAAGCATTGCCTGCTTCAAGCTCTCCATCCCCGAATACCCCCGAGCCAAACAATTCTGATTCCAATCGCCGGTCCTCAAAATCATCCGCTCACTGCCGATAAAACTGCCATTCATGCTCGCACATAGAATCTAAAACTAAAAGCTAAATCTAATTCCAACCATTAAACTCCGAGTCAGCAGATCGCCGCCCGTGTTAAATTTCAATCGTCAAACCTTAATCAATGCACAATTGAAAAGCCATGATCTCATCCGCAGGTGAAAAGAAAAAGGATAGTCGTGACTACGAGCAGGAAGCTCGGGCTATGTCTCCGAGAGATTCCCATCTGATCTCCGCCATGAAGAACGGAAGACAAAAAGGACGGAAAAAGAGGAGAAGAAAGGATTCTAAGGAACTGGAAAGCATGAGTTTCAAGATGTAAACTTTGAGGAGGGAACGAACTAATTGGCTCCTGGTTCAGTCATTTATCCTCTTTTTCCTACTATCTGCTGCCCAAAAAGAGCAAACATTCTCATCGTTGCAACTCCTTACGCAATTGACTGCACACTAGGAAATATGTTCTTAGAAGGAAATATTTTATATTATATAAGAGTTTTCACTACATCCTCCAATGCAATGTCTAATTTCCACAACCAAAATGTAAATTCACTTTGAAATATAAATCGTCAATTCAAATATGAAAATTCACATTAAAATCTAAATTTCATTGCCACAGTTTCCATTTTGACAATCCAAAATTTTAAGAAATTATAAATTTACATTTTATACAAGTCACTTCAAATATCTAAATAAGTTTGACTTATTTAAGAAACTTATGGTGTGAATGTTTCTCTTGTTTTATGTAATGTATATGTTTTTTAAATTTAAATTTAAGAAAAAAAAGTAATATTATTGGTAAAAATTATTACTAGAAATAGCTATTGTTGGGATTTTTAATTCATGAAGAGTTTCCATTGCTCTCCTACTAGTTTTGAATAACTCTTACACAGCCTTCATAAAAACTAATAACTTTTGATTTGTGTGTGTGTGTATATATATATAATAATAATTATATAAATATAAATAAATAAATAAAAATATATATACATACATACATACATAAAATACATTGAACTGAATGCGATAAGTGTAAGAAGGATATTATTTCAATTGATTGATTATATTATTAGAAAAAGCTTTCGTTGAGAGTTTTACTTACAAAAAGTTTCTGTAGCTCTCCCACTAATTTTGAATTACTTCCACTCAAAACTGGCGTGGATTTCTCACGTCTATGTAAATAATCTAAGCTAATTACATCCTCTGTGTGGAAGAAATATTACGTGTAGACACGGTAGGTGCGGTTGATACATATTTGGTGGTATTATGATGATATTATATTTGTATTATATGAATATTGTGGTAGTATTGACATGTTTTACTATTACAATACCACCACAATATCAAATATCCACACATACGTTATCCACAAATAATATTTTCTCGCTCGCGCATGTGTGTGTGAAAATAGTATTCTGACAACATAGTCAGGGTCACATTCTTAAAATTTGTGATTAAAAAAGGGTGAGTTATATGAGAAAAATTTACGTACTTAAGACGTATGCAGCGTTGCGTACATCATGGAGGTTATTCAGAGGGTATTATGGGGTTATATCCACGTTATACCCCCTGTAATCTCTCTATAACCTACTCGAACTTACAAATATATGAAAATAGAAACGCGAAACTTTCTAGAAGGTACATATAGGTTACAGTTAGGTTACAGGGATGTTACATGGGGTATAACGCGGATATAACTCCCTAATACCCTCTGAATAACCTCACCGACGTACGCAGCACTGCGTAAATACGTCTTATGTACGTAAATTTTTCTCCAGTTAGAGACACATCTTATGAAAACATGAATACAGCTCAAAACTGTTGCCGTCTAAGCACAGCCAACTCTGGCCTTTATTGGATCTGGAACTGCTATTAAGAAAATGCTGACCGCCACATAAATTATTACACACAAGCTAATGACATTAGACCTTCAGAGCCATATGTGGTAGTTTCATGCCGTTAATATGCCAAGTCAAAGTTTGAAACCAGAGCAGCAATTATCCAGAAAAACAATGACCAGACAAAATAGCAATGGAAGCTAAGGTTAGATAGCCCGTCAACTTCTGAAGTTGTTGGTGTGATGTTTTCTTGAAGGATAAAGTAATTATCTTTTTTGTCTGATTCTTCATATTACTCATGCGTAGGATTTGGAGAAGGAATAGTTAGGTTGATTTTAATATTTTTTTAAAATAAATGCAACATATGAAAAAAAAATCAATTTTTATATTATATTTATTTCAAAAATTTATTGTAATTAAAAGTTTATCTGAATATCATCTCCAATGTTTTTCTTTTATGATTAAAATTTTGTATTTACATGTCAAACAACTATGTTTTTTTTTTTTTTTTGTTGCAATTATTTATGAATATAGTAGTTTTAGTTATTAAATTTATTTTTTTTTCTTTTGTATTATTCTTAATATTTTATTTATTTAATATTGATATGACACAAATAAATTTTCATTATCTGAAATGAAACTCGATGCAATGTTTTGAACAATAAACATTCAAACTTCAATTATAAGTCACATAGAGCTTTGATTTCAGCGGACTTATAGTGAAACTGACAGACTCAATAAGAAGGACCCAATGATGTAAAAACTAGTCCAATCCGAGTCAGATCAAGCCTGGAATCAAATCATTAAATCATTCTTGGAGAATTTCTGGAGGGATTTGAAAGGTCAAACGAATGACGAATCTAGCGAGTTCATAGTCGAATCGAGCGTCTCGACAAGACGAATCCAACGAGCCCAAGATTGCTCAATTCCGACATCGTTAAGACACTCAAATGTTCATCAAACATCATATATA
>NW_018165520.1:179516-209660 GCF_001263595.1 Phalaenopsis equestris
ATATATATATATATATATGTATATATATGTATATATATGTATAGATGTGTATACATGTATATACATATATGTATATATATGTATATATGTATACACATGTATATACATGTATATACATATATATATGTATACATGTATATACATGTATATACATATATATATATATATATACATGTATATGTATATGTATATACATGACATGTTCTAAGCGTGTTTGTATTTTTTATTTAAAAAAAAAGAACAGATACTCAATTTTTACAACAATTTTAAAAATCTTTAATAATTAAGGGGTGTGAAATCACTATAAATTTTGTTTTTTAAAATTTGTATTTTATTTTATTTATATTTTTTAAAAATACATTTGATATATAATAATATTTTCCAAAACATTTAAAATAAATTTTAAACACTTTGAGTGTTTCAAATTAATTTATTTATAAAAATAATAAATAAGAACAAGCAAAAAAATTTAAATAAATAAACATATTTTTAAAATAAAAATAAAAATAAGAAACAATAATGATACCAAAAAAATCCCAAATATTTGATTATAAATTAAAATAACTTAAAAACTCATATCAATAATTTTTGAAAAATTGTATTTTGCTGGCAATAAATCAAAAAAGTAACTAAAAACATTTAAAATAGACGGACTTCAAATCAAAGGTGTGTTTGGGGCAGCTTGTACGTGTCAGGATAATCCTGAAATACTGCCCGCGGGTCGATTGCAGGGTACGACCCGCGACCTTCGTTTAGTGTAAAAATGGAACCACATTATCAGATAAGCGGACAAAAAATGTGAACCAAACGGTACCGTGATGTTTTCAAAAAATGCCCCGCACTTATAAGTTGCCCTAAACGGCCCCCAAAGAACAAGTTATTTTGCATACAATTTTTTTTACTTTAGACTAACGTATCCCTAAAGCAAATTAGCTGCTATAGGGTTAAATATGTCCGCTATAATTTTATTTTAGACATAAACACACTTAATATGCATATAATCTTTTTCAAACAATACAATAAGAAAATTAAAATGGTGAAGTTAAATCAGACAAAGTAGTTAATTGCACCTTCAACAATCATGCCAAAGTTTCAAGCAATCGTGTAATAATTTATGTCTTATAATGGAATTTGACGATAAAAATTAGTTCATTTAATGGAAATTTAGGAGGTGTTTGGTAGCCTATTTAAATAGGATTACCATCTAGATTTAATTTAAATCCATCAAACATCATTTTAAAATTGCTAAATTACTCCGTTAGCCTATCCATTTTTTCGAGTGTCGTAACGTTGATCCCGGATTTATTAAATCCGATTGGGAGATGGATTTAGAGGATTATGAACGTTTGTCAGGTCTCTTCCTCTCACCTCGCCTCTTCCTTGTAGCTCGTCGCACAGGAGGTCTCTCTACCCTTTAGCTTATTGCACAACAACCTCGTCAGGAGAAGGTCTATGTTCCTTTTTCCTCGCCGAACAAGAAAATGTTTGTTTCCCAAATCTCATCGTCGCACAAGAGAAGGTATGTTCCGCAAACCTTGACGTCGCACAAGAGACCCCTCTTCCGTCTTCTCCTTCTTCTTCGTCTGTGTTTAAATCCTGAAAACAAATGCCAAACATTAGTTGTGAATTTAATTGGATTTAACTGAAATAATACAAAACAAAAATTTAGATTTAACATCACTGGATTTAGTAAATCTTGCTTAACTTAAATCCAACCCAGGTAGAGGGTCAACAAGATGTTGTATGCACCAAAACTGCTAGCACAAACCTCGGAGCAATCAAACGGTCTAGGATGATGACCGAACAATCAAAGTGCCTGAATGAAGGAGCATGATCTGAACTATCCATCTGACAACTGATCACTCGCTCAAGTTGGTTGACATGCAGTGTTGGTGGATTCAATCAGTGGACCACACTTACAGTCATGGCTACCTAAATTCCTTATAAGGACGTTCGGTCGCAACCACACGACTGACCTAATTTACATTGGTAAGAGCAATCGTCAAGCGAACTGTCGCCCCGGTCGACTGAACTCAAACATGTCGACCAACTTATAGCTGTTGTATTATAGCTAAATCATAGCACAAATATGTATAAAATTAGCGCACTAACTGCATTAAGGGTTGTTTCCATAATCGTTCTCTCCTTTCTATAAATTTACGAATAAGTCCCTACAAATAGAAAGTTGGAGAATGAATAACGAGACTTTTCCTCTGACTTCTTTACATGGAATTCTCTAACTGCTCTGCTTTCCCTCTCTTCCTCCTCTCTTGACTCTAACATTCAAGGCGTGTCTTATCAAATCACAATCCAGGATTCAACAACATAAGAGGTGGTGTGGTGAGTGCGAACATATCCCAGACGAAAAGCGGAGCAAATTATGAAGGAGAAATCTCAAATAGAGACATAACATTCCTGAAATTCAATCAAGAAGTGTGTGTCGAGACGTTCAGGAAGAGGTGCAGGCACTATGCCCGCAGATGATGGACCAGTTCGAAGCCCTCCGGGCGATGATGGAGAAACGATCAATCGTCGCTTCTGAAGGGAAAGTCTCTGGGAACTCGCTCCTAGAGAGTTCCTCGCGATAATCCGCCCACGCCCAACAGTCAGGCTAGCGATCGATCGATCAAAGGGCAGGGGGTCTTCCTACTCACAAACAGTGCGGTGTCTACACCAATAGTCAAGCATTGGTCGAATCGAGTGAGAGCGCCCATCATATCGACTGCGGGAAGTGATTTTTCTCGGTGAATCCTAGAGATTATACCCCTAATGAAGCTGAGGATTCCTCATTTGGATCCTTATAAGAGGAAGAGTAACCTGACCAACCATGTAGCTTCTTTCGAGTCATCGGCCAAAGTCCTACATATCGACGACATGATGAAGTGTGACTTTTCCTGACTATGCTGAGGGAGAACGCTATTCGGTGGTTCAACAACCTAATGGAGGGGATCATTTCATCCTTTTATGAATTCAAGAGGATTTTTTTGGTGCACTTTGCCAACGTACAGAAGCCAAGGAAGGATACCGAGACACTGCGCCAAATCAAGCAGAGGAAAAATGAAAGCTTGCTAGCTTACATCACTTGTTGGAACTTCGCATTGTCTGGACCATTTTAAAGCAGAGAATCCATAGTAGTCGTTTCAGGTATGACCTAAAACTGTTCAAGCCAAGGTCATTTGCTGAGGACTTGAAGCTAGCCAACAACCACATCGCGACTGAAGAATATCCTATGGACTCTTCAAACTTAAACCTGGAACATCCAATCACCAATCCTAGAAGCGGAAGGACCAAAACGACATGAAAAGGCCAAAGAGTGATCGAGTCCATGACAGTCGATAAAATGATAGCACTCGATCTCAGAATAATCAAGGAAATAACTAAGGCAACAGACGTCAGAGGTAACATTCTGACCAGTGGTCAGTTCAGTACTATGAATAACCACACATGTACTAGAAGATACACATGTACTAGAAGATGTAGGATTCGATGCCCCTGAAAATGTAGATGGTCGAGCTAGTTTAGGCCATTCAAAACAAGGACTATTTCAAGAAGGCCCCTCCGTTGAAAACTACACCAGCCCTTCGCAATCTGAAAAAGTATTGCGCCTACCACCGGAACCATGGGCACGATACGAAGGAGTGTTGCAATCTTAAGAATTTGTAGAAAAAATGATCAAGGTTGAGAAACTGAAAGAATTCATAGCTATTAGAGGTCACACACGCGACAGGGAAGTCCCTAGTGGAGGAGCCCAGGGATGGAAGCATCTGAATGAACGAGATCCCCCTGACAGGGATTATCCTAACTATCTTTTGAGGAAGCGAAGGATCATCCTGACAGTCCACTTTGAAGAGACACTGGTCAGGAGAGGTATGTTATGTCGCCTCTTATGCTCGTATTCACCTCTGAATCATTTTTATTGATGCAGATCTCCCTTTGAAGGGAAACTCGTACAATGACACAATCATCTTTATGACTCTTATAAACAACTACCATGTGGGTAGCATCCTGGTTGACACTGAAAGTTTGGTGAACATTCTACTTAAAACTGTGTTCGACAAGATGGGACTCAAAACGGACCGGTTAGCAGCACTGATCAGTCCACTGTTCGGCTTCTCAAGTGAGAGGAAAGAGGAATTAGGTGTGATTTCTTTTATCATTTCATGAGGTGAGCGAGAAAAGTAGTTCACCAACACGAAGAACTTTTTGGTGGTGGAATTTCCACTGACTTACAATGCAATATTCGACAGACTATTGTTGAATAGCTACAAAGTCGTGACTTCAACTTACCATGTGGTCATGAAATTTCCCTGAGATGGGGAAATAATCATTGTCTAAAGGAACCTAGAGCAAGCAAGAAGTGGTTATTTTTTGCGATCACCAATGTCAATCATGTGTTGTTTGACATTCAAATCTAGAGGGAATGAGGTCTCGAGACCAGTCAGACCGTCCATCGAGTACCCGCAATCGGCGAGGGAAGTATGTTAAAAGTTTTTCTAATTAGCGATAATTTTGATGTAGAACACATAGATCGACTGATCCAAACCCTCTGCACACATTGGAAGTCTTCGCCCAGACAACCATGGAGATGACTAGAGTCTCGGTTGCAACATCTCATGTCATCGACTCGATATCAACCCCTTCACTCGACCGGTGCAACAGAAGCTTCGATCGACTGCAAGAACCTTGACAAAGCTGATAGTCCAGAAGCTTAAAAAGGCAGGCAACATCTGAGAGGTGCAGTATCCTACCTGGCTCTCAAACATAATGATGGTTTGTAAAACCAATGACAAATGGATAATGTGTGTTTACTTCACCAATCTCAACACCATTTGTTCGAATGATATCTACCCCTTGTCAAGAATCAACATCTTGGTGGACGCAGTGGTCGGCGAATCCTTAATGAATTTCCTCGATACCTTCTCAAGCTATCACTAGATAAAAATGTATCTAGCTGATGCAGAAAAAACTGCTTTTATTACTCCACAAGGAGTTTTTTTTTGTGTTGATATAATGTCGTTTGGGCTAAAGAATGTCGGTACGACCTATCAACTCTTCATGAATATAATATTTTCAAATAAAAAAGAGAGAGAATGTCGACATCTATGTTGATAATGTCCTGGTAAAAAGTAAATCGACTGAACAACATATAGTTGCTTTAAGAGAAATCTTTGAAACCCTTAAAAAATTTAATAGAAAGTTGAACCCTTCAAAATGCAACATTGGAGGCATCGACCGACAATTCCATTGGCTTTTTGTTGATTGTCAATGATTCTAAGGTCAGTCTGCAGAAGGTTCGAGCGATCCTAAAGATGCCCACTCCCCCGCAAAAAGTAGTCTAGAGATAAGTTGATTGAGTAGCAGGACTCAGCCATTTCATTTTGATCTTTGGCGATAAATGTACAGCATTCTTCAAATAGCTAAGGAAAAATCAATGCTTCTAGTGAACAATTGACTGCGAGTCGGCATTCAAAAGTCTAGAGAACTCATTGGCATCACCACTACTACTCCAATGCCCAAAATTGGTGGAGGAATAATCATTGTATCTTGGAGTCAGACTGCACGCAGTCAGCTCGGTGTTGATCATGGAAGATGTGGGGAAGCAATTTTCAAAACATTACACTAGCCGAGTGCTCCGAGGATCCAAAACTAGGTAATGTTAAAATAATGTTTGTATTAATTATCTTCTCTTGTAGACTCTGAACATATTTTTAGTCACACTTGATTCAAGTTGTCATCAATCACACACTGAAACCCATACTTACTCAACCAGAACATTCTGGTCGGCTATTAAAATGAGCGGAGGAGCTTAATGAGTATAGCATCAAGTATGCCATCAAAGTGCAGGCGATCACTGATTTCTTGACAAACTTCTCCGAGGTAAAAGAATAGGTTGAGGGGAGTCTTGCCAGTAATAGAACGTGGGTGACACACATTGATGGAGCTTCTAAGTAGGCCACCATCACGCTAGGACTAGTGCTAAGCAGCCGGATTGGAGAACATGTCAACTAGTTAATTGCAGTAGAGTTTGAGATATAAATAACCAAGCAGAGTATGAAGTAATAATCGTTGGGCTCACTAAATAAGTGCTCGAGATTTTTTAGTAAATTCGGACTCCCTGTGGTGGTAAACCAAGCCAACGGAGAGTTTGAGGACCGGAAAGAACTATTGACAAAGTATCTTGCCAAGGCACAAAAGGAAATAGGAAGGTTCAAAAACTTTCAAATAGAGCATGTGGCTGGTTGCAAGGAAACCATGTTGCTAATATTCTTTCCAAACACAACTATTTGGGTGAGACTCCACAAAGTCTCACTTGACCAACAGTCGAGGAACCAAAAATGATAGAGGTATATGTCAAAGGAACTGAAAGCTGGATGGATCTGTACATCCTCTACCTAGAAACTGGAAAGGTATTAGAAGAAGTTACAGTCTCAAGATGTTTTAGAACCAAGGCTATGTTGTATTTGATGATAGAAGGGAAGCTCTCCAGGTGATCTATGACTTTAGTGTGCCTAAGGTGCCTGAGGAAAGACGAAGCGTTAGACATTCTCAGTGAGGTGCACTTCGGAGAATGCAGAAGCCACTCTAGAAGAAAATCTCTAGCTTATCAATTACAATGATAAGGCTACTTCTAGCCAACACTTCGCAAGAATGTTAAAGATTTATCCAAGAAATGTGAGTAGTGTCAGAAGTGCACATCTCTGTATCATCGACCAACTCGCAAGTTTCAACTGATCTCAAGTATGTGGTTGTTCACCGCCCGAGGATTGAACATCCTAGGTCCTTTATCACCTTTTAAGGGTCAGTGCAAGTTTCTCTTAATACCAGTTGACTTCTTCTCCAAGTGGATTGAAGCCAACCCATTCACCCGAATCACTGCCAGAATAGTACGAAATTTAATCTAGTCGGATCTCATATGACTATACAGACTGCCATGGGTTATCATTACCAAAAATGGAACATAATTTTCAGATCAATGCGTAAGACATTTTTATATGAGTCGAGAAATTGATTCAAAGTTTTCTTTGGTCTATCAACCTGATACAAATGGGCAGACCAAGGTAGCCAACAAAATCATTTTGAACTTATTAAGTAGAAAAATTCAAAGGAGCCAAGGGAAACAGGGCGGACTAGTGGGGAAATTTTTTTTGGCCCACACCATAGTGTCTTTCAGAAGTCATTTTATCCAGATGATCGGCCACGACATTCCAAAAAGTAATATGTCCTCCATAAGGAAAATAATATTATCTTACAGATGGGCCTAACCACCTGGATGATGAAAACCTTCTTTCGATCTATGAAATCAGAGTTTTCCCTTTCCTCACAGGTGTAAGATAAGGTTTATTTTAATTCTAGGGTCTTGCTTCTTGCAGGGGCAAACATGAAAGCTAAAGAAAACTATCGATTAATGTAATGAGTTAAATTATGAAAGCATTTAAGGGATTTGAGCTCAAAAGGGCATAAAAGTTTGATTATCCAGTAAAGAATGTCTCATAGCAAGGAGATGGTTTTGAAAGGATTAAAATCCTTTTTAAACTAATTAGAGAGGTTTTACAAGGTGAATGAGTGATATTTAAAATTATAGACATGAATTTATCAGAACCACTATATTATAGAGTAAAGTAGAAAAGATTTCTAGATGGAAAGTTGAACTTAAAATCTATAAAGAAGCCTAACATGTGGACTAACCTAAACACTGAGAATGATCTGCCCGATCAAGACGCCCATGGCTTTCTGTCATCCTGGGAAAATTGGTATCCCTGAACTATAACTAGCCTCAAAACCAGGAATCCCCCTTAAATGTCGTAGCTTTAGGGATTCGTAGTCTTGAGGATGTTTGAAATACCTTTGTCAGTAATCATGGGTTACATCCTTCTAAGGTATTCCCTTTAGTCTGAGGGATATGTTTACATGTTTTGTATGTCCTAGTACTTAAGTTTAACTAGGTACATAAACTGTCCTAGGCTTTTATACTCAGACTAACCTAGGGTAAGTGTATGACCCTGAGTAATGTTGGCTATGTTAGCTAACCGAGCGTTTATGTCGGATCTACCTTGGTTTTATTTTAGTTTTTTATCTTGGTATATTTTAATTGTAATTTAAAGTTTAATATTCAATTGATCATTTGTTTCAATTCCTAGATCTTGTTAATATGCTACTTTTATATACACATTTAATGCCTTCTTTTAGTGATATTGTGTTTTAACGAAAGGTATTTCTATATTTTTGTTGAAGGTACAATAAGTTGGGGCAATTGAAACTAAAATAAGCAAAAAGAAGGAATTTGGAGTAAAAAAGAGGCCTATTGTAAAAGTTGACCTGGTGACTAAGTGCAGTGTACAGAAAGAGTGGCGCCTAGGCACCACAGTTAGGAGCCTAAGTGCCAGAAATGGTTTCCCCCTCAAATTCATTGAATTTGGACAAATTTTGAAAAGTTACTAGAGATGACTCTTGGAAATTTGGCCCTATGCTATATAATAGTGATTTTATTACAGAAAAGGGGCGGCACAAAGGAAGAGAAGAGGAGAATAAGTTAAGAAGAGTGAAAGAAAAGATTGTCTCTTAGAGTTGTAAGAGGATAGGGGGAGTGAGAGATTTCTTCTTCATTACATTTCTAAGAGATAATTAAGTGATAATGTAAGGATATAAAGTGATTCAAAGGAACTTGAACAGATTTTCTTGGGGAGGAGATTGAGATAAGTAGTTTGTGCTTTACTTGTTCTTATTGTGTGAACTTATTTTTATATATGAATCCATGTTTTGTTGTATCTTCCTAATGAGATCTGAGTAATTTGCTTTGTTTTCCTCCCTACAATGAGAAATCATGTGAAGAATTGAAATTGCTTAGAAGTGCTTTAATTTCATAATTATGATGATTCAAACTTTGAACTTTTTTTACTTAATCAATCTGGCCAATTGTTAAGTTAAAATTTGTTGTGAAACATAATGATCCAAAAATGCTATGCTTTCCTCAACCAAGTAAAAATCACATTTGATCTCATGGATGAGAATGTAGTTCATGTGGTCAAGTGCAAATAAATAGAGAAATAAGTTTTAATTGGGGGGGGGGGGAATTTGTGTACTAGAGTGATAGGCTAGAACCTCCAATTTGATTCAGAAGTTGAGAACCTAAGGCTAGATGTTAACCTCCAGACGGAGGGATAGTGAGAACTCTAGAGTGAGAGCTAGTACCTTTCCAGCCTAACTAATGATAACTTGACTCTGGATTAGCTAATGTTCTTTATGCATTTATAAGAGGGTAAAGAATATATATGCTCTTATTTGACACAATATAATTTATAACGATTTGAATTATTCACTGATTATAATCTCATTGCAAGGGGAATGATACTTTCTAATATTTGAACTCTTCTTCATAAAACTTAGTTTTAGTGAACTTAAAATTTACTTTGAGTTTAGAGATGCGAGTAGTATATATAATTCACTTAGTTTAAAAACATAAATTTTGACCTGCATTCCTAGTTAAGTTTTATGTAGTTTAACTAGAGTTTCTTTTAGCTAATATTATAAGAATTCCAAACTTTCTTGTCGGATTGATACTTAGGACTCCATTAGAGTCATATATTACTTTTATAATACATATACTTGCGTTATCATCATAGCGAATATTTGAAATTGATAAATAATACCGCAAATCACTAGAAGTGACAGCTATAAAGACTGAAAGAAATATTAACTATCCTGAATTATATTATTATTATGGTTGTCGCAACAACCAATGCACATCATCAATTTCCATCGTAAAGGTTTATAAATTTTGTCATTGTTCACCTCCTCTCTTTCTCCTTCAAATTTTCAAAACCCTTAGCTTCATTCCCTTATTTCCTTTCGTATCCGAGGAAAATTCATTGTTGCTGGTGGTTCAATTTGGGAATGAAACTGTTACGACACATGGAGCTATTGTGGAGCAAGCCGAGCAAGGAAAAGCATGTGGATCAACTTAAACTTCAAGTAGGTGATAATCCCTTAACTTTCTCTTTATTTTCCCCATCTTTAGATCTCCATAGGCTTTTGTTAGAGCACTAGAGTAGGTTATTTTTAGAGAACATCATTAGGCTATATAATAACCCATTGTCCTTTCAATTTTTTTGAGAAAAGCAATCTCAAATTTATCCTCAGTGCATCAAGGCATTTTACTAGGCTAAATAAAAACCCATTGTACATCATTAAGCTATTCCATTGTGTTATTTTTTCAAATCTATAATTTTATTTGTATGCATGCATGTGTAATTTTGTTTGAAGTGTTAGGTGGGGTGGCTTAGCCCGTGACCCACTTGACCTTCATTTATCCTATTCAAGACCACGACCTTCATTTATCCTATCCAAGGCCATCACTTGTGTTAAATGTGTTTGATGCATTTATTATATTTCTTTCATTACATAATAACCTCAACATCTGTATCTCTAGGGTTTAGTCCTTAAGACACTTGATTTATGTATAGTGAGCATTTATATGCATCATGTAGCCCAATTCAGTAAGCTTATACACTTTTTGCAATATAGGTCGGGGTTTCTATTTGGTTGTTACATTAGTGGTGGGTGACTCTAGTGAACCCTAGAAATGACATGTATTGTCAATAAAAAAAAATGAGCATCACTTGTTAGCATGTATATGTAAATAATTTGAATTATCTTTTTATTATCAGGTTTTTTTAGATTGTTCCAATCATATAAGTTAGTTAACACTTATCATAAGATTGATGGATATTAGTATGCTTAGATACTAATGATGGGGCCAGACTTGGTGACCCTTTCAAGATCTTATGGGAATGCTCTTAGCCCCTGTACTGGATGACCTTCACATTGGTGTTGTGATTAGGAAACTTTATGTAGATTTTTTTTTGTGTTAGGGTGTAATTAAAATTCTTATATGTACATCAATAATTATTTGTGCTTGTGTGCTCTCTATTGCATTTTTCTTATCATTTTGTGTGTTTAGTGCTTGAGACATGCACACTAATATATTAGGGGCGGCATTTTTTAAGGAGCCATATCATAAGTGAATGAGGTTAATTATTAAGCCATTAAATAATGCATTTTTTGTAAGTGCTATTGCTAAAGCTCCTCTCCTACTAAATTGCATCATATATACTTGAGCTAATATCTATTTTGCAGGTCGACACTTTTGTTTTAAACTTTTTCTATGTACCTTTTGAGCCATAGGATCTAATTTGTATTAAAAATAAGGTATAGACACAAGTCCTTGAGGATCATGATACTTGGGACCATGTAGCGAGGAATATGAGTTGTATGCTCATGCCCGTACCTTAACTTTATATTTCATTTTTATATAGATTTAGGAGCAAGCATGAATATATCAAGCTTAATCATAATTTTTCCTTTCTAGGATATGCTACTGATATAACAGCACCAAGTTTTTTTTATTATATTTATTATTTTAGAGTGTTAACTTTTTGTAGTGTTGCATTTTCTCTCTTTTTTTTACTTGTGGTTTCTATGGGAACGCGATTGCACTTAGGCTCTTAGGATAAAATCTTGAGTTTCAAAACAAATTAGAATTAAAAGATTTAATATAATAAAAATTAGGATTAAAATCATTCCATTTTAAAATTAGCCTTTTACTTTCTTGCATGGCCCTCCATTCTAGTTTTAAAATGAATTTGGATTTCATAGCCTTTTACACAAATCATACTTAATAGAGCCTCAACATTAGAGACTTAAATAATTTTCCATCATTTTGCATTTCTTTTGGAGAAGTATTCTTAAAATTTATTCACTTGAGTAGTTGTCTAGTATGAATAGTATTTAGAGGCTTTCCCAACCTAGCTAAGATTATAAGTTCTTTGTGGGGTGATTTAGTTTTATGGTTGAGTCATTCTTTTCACTTCAACTTTGTAGACACCCTTGCCATATTATTGGGGATATAAGCCTTATTCATGTCTTTATATTCACATAGACTCATAAAATCCTAGATGTTTATCTCTTATGAATTTAGATCTTCTAAACTACTTTGGATGACATAATTCATGGGTTGCTGAAAAGTAGTTCTCTGTCGTGTTGAGTCAATTACCTTCATGACTTAATGAACTTAGGATTTTAATAGTCTGGGATGATGGATCCATAAAGTCTTAACTATCTCTACATGTCTATAAATTTCTTATCTACAAATTGACACACCTTCAGGCCCTGTTGTACTCCTTTTGAGTCTTTTATAATCATTTTAGGATGTTAAGAGTGGAAAAGATCTTAGATGAGTTGGCATCCTCCAAAGAGAAGGGTTACTCTAACCACTTTTACATTTGAGGGTTAGTTACAAAAGAAATATGAGGGTATAGCCAGTCGCATGATACAGTGGGATGAGTTTTTGACCACTTTTAGACTAGTTGATACCACTGTCTGGTAGAAGAAATATGCACGAAATAATTATTAATTTGGTATTTGGTGATCAACATGTTATATATTATGAAACTGACTTCACTATGCTTTCAAGATATGTTTCCCAGTTGAATCCAAATATAGAAGAGAAATGTCACAAGTTTTTTTTTTGGCTGAAGAATTTGATTAGGCATTCACTCATTCCTCTCAGAATCGATGATTACTTTATTTTGATGGAGAGAACTGGAATGCATTAGTTAGATATAGAAGTTACACAGAGGAGGGACTTTTAGAAGAGGTAGAATTTAGAGAGGTCAAGCTTTTCTTAGGGCTCTCAGGGTTGTCAACCCTTCCAATCAAGAAATATATGTGGTAAGAAGGCTAGACACAACAGTCTCGACACTCATTTTGAAGTGATGAAATGTGATAATTTTGGAAGGTCTCATAATGGTAAGTGTCTGTCCAGATCCAACAATTACTTTTGGTGCCACCAGCCAGAACATATGGCAAGGATTTGCTCTATTGGGTCAGGGGTTCCAGTAGATTCCATAGGCAGTGATGCACCATCTCAGAGGAGATTTGGCAGACCAAACACAGTTGAATCTTCAAGATCAATGCCAAATCTTGGTTAGACCTAGTAGAGTGTCCAACATAGGGTACATGCACTTTCATAGCAGGAAGCTAAAGACTCCTTTGACATTATCACATTTATGTTCCAAATTTTAAGAATTTTAACCCAATACATTTTTAATCATTATAGAATTCATGCCATGTCATTTATAACATAATATAAGAACTTAATTATATTAATAAGTCAACCTCAATTGTTCATCAATAGTCTTATTGATATGTATCATCTATCTTTGAAATAAATCAATAGGATTATTGTTTGATTCGTGAGCACTACACTTTTTATAGTTGAGGAATTAGTTAAAGTGATGAAATTGAATATCATTTTAAGTCCTGTAATATTATTGGTTAGAATGCTAAATGGTATAAAAGGTTAATCATTCATGTGGGAATGATTGGTGGAGAACATTTTGATTTTGCATTACTTTTAGTCGAATTTGAATTGATTTTAGGCATGGATTAGTTCTCTAACAACTTTATCACAATTGATTGAAAAAAAAGAATATCAAAATAAATGTATTTATGGAGGCAGAACTTAAATTTTGTGGTGATAGAGAATTGTCATCCATGATACTTACTACTTTGAAGGCTTTCAAATTGTTAAATCATAAAATTAAAGATTTTCATGCTCAAGAAATAGATACCTCTAAGGAAATACAATCTTCAGTGATATTCTAGTGGTAAGAGAAATCTAAAGTTTTAATTGATGGTATATCAAGGTTAGCATCAATGTGAGAGATTGATTTCATTATTGAGCATTTGTTGGGCTTTGAGCTTGTATCCAAGGCACCCTACAAAATGGCAGTTAAGGAGTTGAAAGAGTTGAAGAGTCAATTGTATAATTGCTAGATAAGGGGTTTATCAGCTTTAACACCCCACATTACGGAGATCCAATATTCTTTGTGAAGAGGAAGGATGGGAGCTTCAGGATGTCCATTGACTATATGGAGTTAAATAAGCTTACAACTACTTGTTTGATCAATTAGATGGAGCTTCTGTATTTTTAAAGATTGATTTAGGGTCAGACTATCACCGACTAAGGATTAAAGAGGAAGGCATGGTGAAGACGACTTTCAGAACCAGATATGAGCACTATGAATTCATGGTGATGCCATCTGAATTGACTAACGCTTCAATAATTTTTAAGGATTTGAAGAGAAAAAACTTCAGACATTTTTTGATACTTTTGTGGTTGTCACTACTGACTATATCATGGTGTATTCTAGAGCCGAAGCTAATTATACAAATCATTTTCATGTGGTGTTGTAGGTTTTAAAGGAGAATACACTAAATTTCAAATTTTATAAATATGAATTTGGCTATAAAGTGTGGTGTTTCTTATGCATATAATCAATGAAGATGGCATACCCGTTGATCAGACCAAAATCAAGACAAATATAGATCGGTGAAAACCTACTACTATTATGGTTATGAGCTTTCTAGATATGACTGGTTATTATAGGAGATTTGTAGATGAGTTTTTACAAATTGTTATGACATTATCAATGTTGACTCAGAAAGCAATGAAGTTTTATAGGTCATATTTTTGTGAGGAGGCTTTCCAGAAGTTGAAGACTTGTTTAATGCTTGCACCAGTGTTGGTTATTCTTTCGGGATCATAAAGGTTTCAAATTTTTAGTGTTGCATCTTTGAAAGGTTTGGGTTATGTATTCATGCAATATGGAAGGGCCATTGTCTATGCTTAAATGCAATTAAAGAATCATGAAAGAAATAATACCACACATGATTTGGAGCTTGCAGTAGTTGTGTTTGCACTTAAGATATAGAGGCGTTATCTATATAGAGTTAGATGCAAGCTATTCACTAATCACAGAGTTTGAATCATATCTTTACTTAGAAAGAGTTAAATTTGAGACGGAGGATATGATTGGAATTTATTAAAGACTATGATTTGGATATTGAGTATCATTTAATGAAGGCAAATGTGGTTATATATGCACTGAACAAGAAGGATTCAAGTAATTTAAACTATTTATTTACTTAACAGAAGTAATTACTTAAACATTAGAAGAAGTTGAAACTATTTGTAATTAATTATAGTGATTATATTATGTTGCAATTAAATCAATTGACTGTGCAATCCACTTTGAAAGATAGAATTGAAGATTCATTAATTAGAGATAACAATGTTCATAAATCCTGGAGCATGTTAAGGCAGATAGTTTGGAGAAGTATCTGTTAGATCAGGGTGACTTATTAAAGTATAAATGCTAGGTTAATGTTACAAGGACTGATAATTTGAGATGAAAATTCATGACGAGACACATTTATCTGGTTATGTTATTCACTCAATGAATAATCAAATATATCAGAATCTCAAGGAAACACTCTTGTGGCTAGGATTGAAGAAGAGTGAGGCAGAATTTGTGGCTAAGTGACATTCATGTCAACTAGTGATAACATAACATCAATGTCCTAGATGTCAGTTACAATATTTATCGATTTTAGAGCAGAAATGAGAGGAAATTGATATGAACTTTGTGACTGGATTATCTAGATCAGGTCAGGGTCGAGTTGCTATTCAAGTAATTGTTGATAGATTGTCTAAGTCAGCCCATTTTTTCCTCTTAGACACACAAAGCTAGCTAAAAAGTTAGTCAAGTTATATGTGGATTAAATTATAGCATTGCACGCAGTGCTAAAGTCCATTGTATTTGACAGAGATGGTAGATTTATTTTTTGATTGTGAATGAATATTTAGGAACCTTTGGGCACCACATTGTCTATTCGTATAACCATTTCACCCTGAGAGGATGGCCAGTAAAAAAAAATCATTCAAAATTTAGAGGATCTATAAAGGTTGTGTGTCCCTGATTTTAGTGAAGGATGGGAATCACATATTCCTTTACTAAAATTTGCTTATAATATTAATTACCAGGATAGCATTAAGATGGCTGCATATGAAGCTTGTATGGAAGAAAGTGTATGACACATTTATTTTGGGTTGAAATAGGTGAACAACAAATTATTAGAGCTAACTTTGTTGATGATGCTATTGAAAAAATTAAACTGATCAGAGTTAGACTTAGGGTAGTGCAGAATAAGCACATAAAATATTATGATGCCAAACACATACCACTGGGGTTGAAGTTGGAGAGTTTGTATTTACAAAAGTAGTCCTTTGAAAAGTGTGCATAAATTTGGAAAGACAGAAAAATTGAGCCCTATATATGTAGAACCATATGAGATTACGGAGAGGATTGGAAATATGGATTAATTATTCGCTTTACTAGTTCATATGCAAGGAGTAAAGAATGTTTTTCACATTTCTTCAATTAAAAAATATATTGAAGATGAATCTATTAGGGTGATTGCAGACTCATTTGATATTCAGTCTGATTTGACTTATGTTGGGGAGCCTGAAAGAATATTGGATTATGATGTGAAAAATTTCTGCAATAGAGAGATTCCATCTGTGAAGACTTTATAGAAACACTGATTGGAGAATGATACTACTTGGGAGATAGTTTTTGATATACAAAAAAGATATTTACAACTTTTCATTTGAGGTATATTTGTTTTATATTAAATGTTTTCAAATTTGAAGGCAAAAAAATTATATAGGAGTGGAGATTGTAATGAAAATAATAATAATAATAATAATAATAATAATAATAATAATAATAATAATAATAATAAATGAATCAAAACTTAACCATCGAGCAGTATGATTAATAGATTTCAAGGGGGGTTCTTTTCTCTTCTGCCCTTCAGAGAGAGAAAATGAGATCGAGAAAAGATTATGAGTAGCATAAATAAGAGATGGAAGAAGAGAAGGGGGCCATTTCCTACCCTAGCTTGCATCCTGGTCGAGGAGTCTTGCAATTGGTGTCATCACCTAATATGGTATTATGATGTGTCGATATGCATGAATAAGGAAATTGAGTTGAGTGGCTCTGCATGCATACTTGTGAGGAAGCCGAGGACTCCACATAAGGGAAAGCATTGTGTGTGTTGCTACCATACAGAAGGAAGGAGCAGGAGGGGACTTTGTGCATGTGCGGTTTTCGATTAAGCCCAACCGAAGAGGAGGAAGGAAGGGGGTCGAATGGTTTCCACAATGTGCTCGCATAGAGGAAGAAAAATAATAAGAAGGCTCGTGCGTGCACGCTGTGTTGAAATTGAGCCTCATTCAAAGAAAAAGGAAGGAGTAGGAGACAAAATCATGTGTTGTAAGTTTGCAAAGGAAGAAGAAGACTGTATAAGGGAGTCGTAGTGTATAGGTTAAGGAACTTAACCTAAGCCCTTAGGTGAGCATCTTATTCTTTGATGTTTATATATATATAAATTTAATTAATTAAGTAGATTATAATATTAACAATGAAGGTTATGAATTTAAAAAAGGCATTCAAGTGGACGATTGTGTGTGAAGAAATATCGATTCGAGCAAATATTGGTAGAGTAAGTTTGGGTTAATTTAATTAACGAAACTTATATGTATATTTAAATTTACTCTTTAAGTGTTAATAATAGATGTATTTGAAATTAGGAAGAAATTGAAGGAAGGGAGATTCAGTTTCGAGATCAAGGAATAAATCACTTTAAAAGATAATGTATATTTTAATAAATGTTAAAGCTTAATTTACATAATTTAGAATCAATACTTAACAAAAAAATGTTACTTTTTTAACATTAATTTCGGTTGAAGAACATTTGAGCCTAGAAGATTAGGAGTTAGGGACTCAGTGATAAAAGCAGGCAAAATAAGGTGTGTAATTATTTTGTTATATATATTAAATTAAACTATATTAAATAAAAAATTCGTTGATGTTTTAGACAATTATTTTTTATACTTGTATGCTTGTTGTAAGCTTAATAATTAAAGGAAATGAATGGGAAAAACAATAATGATTGTTCAATTTCATTAACATAAGGTTTTTTAAATGAAATGAAATGTAAAAAGTTTAAGTCATATAGGATTGCCTCTAGACGGTACTAGCAGTGGATGTGACGTATCCGTGCATGATAAAGGAAAAGATAAAGATATACCTCGAGGTGCAAATTTTTGATAGTACCTACATGTATAACTTTGAAGATACCTTCCAATATGATGGTGATCCTGATATGATTATCAAAGAGATTAAAAAAAAGTAAATTCCTAAATTGAAACTATAAGGAATAAATTTAAAGTGAAAGTTTATAGTTTTATAAAGTAAAAAACTAGATTTTTTTGGTCATTCATACATGGGTTTGCATTTAAAGATAATGCATATTAAGATTATAGTTGTTCACTGCACAGGTCGTGGAATTATTGTTGAATTTAATGGTTTTTTTTAGGAAAAGTAAAAATGTAGATTGATATGTCTGGCATGAGAGACTTAGGGTATGTTTGGGGCAGCTGTAACTTATCCAGCTTATTCAGATAAACAGCTTATCTAGCTTATTCAGATAAACAACTTATCCTGATAAACTGTTGATCAACAGCTTATCTGGCTGAATGTTTGGTTTGTGCATTTGAAAAACAGCTGATTTGCAATTGTTTCTCGATAAACGATCATTTTGTCTCTGGTCTGAATAAACTGAATGGCTGTTTGGTTTGTGCGTTGGAAAAACAGCTGATTTGCAGCTTTTTCTGGTTCATCCATTTTTCCAAAATCTAAATGTATATAACCTGAAATTTACATCAGATTTGTGTGGTATGTATGTAAACGCCCATTTTTATAATTTTCTTCAAAGTAGGAGAGATTATCAGCAAAACTTTAAGGTATTGAACTCCACATGCAGAGAAGATTTGCACCAGGATGTGATACACAAGGTTGATGACAGGAGAGAAGGGATTTACCTGGAAGGGGATAAATGCCGAAGAGAGGAGCTGCTGGCCTCCTAGGATTAACGCCGAAGAAGCAGGGAGAGGAGCTTATTGTGGACGGAAGAAGCAGCGAGAGAGACGAAAGAAGCAACGAGAGAGCAGAGAGAGGAGCTTATTGCGGGCGGAAGAAGCAGCGAGAGAGTTGAGCTTACTGCTGATGGAAGAAGCTGCGAGAGAGCGGAAGGAAGCAGCTAGCGGCTAGGGATCGCGAGGTAGGCAAAGAGCGAGGTAATTCGCGACAGTTTATGTGAAGGGCAGCGGAAGTAATTCAAGGTTAAACGCAGCGAAGGAAACGCTAACCGCAGGGGTAATGCCGCGGGCCAGATTATGCCAAATTCGAAATCACGTTTTTTAAAAAGCTGGCCGAACGTGCGAAACAAACACTACATCGACGTTTTCAAAAACGCAACCGTAGTTTTAAGCTGCCCCAAATGGGCCCTAAGTTTCTTTTCTTCCCTACAATCCTTCATTCGTTATTTATGCCCCATTGCTGCAATTAAAAATAACTTCTAATATTTTCAAAAATTTTATGATACAAATTGTTGGTGTGCTATAAGCATTTGGATTAATACACAGAGCTTTGTGAACTCTACAAAATCCCCTTACTTTAATTTTGTTTTGTAATATCTCCTCCCTCTTCCCACACTTTTTAACCACTTAAGCCCCTCACATAATCAAGCAAGACAATTCTTACAAAACCCCAACTCTAAATTTTCTACCAATCATGATAGGATCATATAAGAGATTTATGACATCCTACCCATAATTCAATTAGCCTAAAATCAAAGGATTATTAGTGTAAAATGCATTCTTGCCCAACCCGCTCAAATAGACAACAAAGTTTACACGTACAAAATGGGCTCAAATCTAGAACTTTCCTAAACATTAAGGAGCTTACATTAAGCCTAAAAAAGTTTATCTGAAGGGCTGAGCGTTGACATGGACAGAACATTGCTCAAAGAAAAAGAAAACGAACTGGAAACCAAATCATTTAGCTTGTTCCCTTCGTTATGGATAGTTCAACACTGGATGTTCTCCAAGCAAGCTAATATGGAAAAAAATACAATATTGCTTCATGTGGAAGACTACAAATCACAAATTTGAAGTTTAAAAAATCTGCTTTCCATTTAAAAAGCTAGATGAATGTTACATGAAACATACATGGAGTCATCAAGTTAATTACATCAGAAATATATTTACTTCTGAGATTGATGTCAAAAGCTCTTTTATTCTACACAGGGAAACGATATCATACCTTGATCCTGTAAGTCCGCGGCCGCAGCTCCTTCCTTATTTCAACCATCTTTTGCTCCTCTCTACTTAGCCTCATTGTCATAAGATAAGAATGTAAAAGACCAGGAGTATCGTACATCTTTGCCTTGGCTGGTAAAATTCCAGCAATCCTTACTATTCCCAGTGTAGTACCGGGCACCGAAGCCTCTGTTAATCTTGTCATTTTTACCTCTTCTTTTTTAGCAATTGTATTGATCAAAGTAGACTTCCCTGCATTTTGAGGCCCAATCACCCATACATTACCACGAGGACCTGCAAACTCCTTGATGAATGACAGCAAATTCCTCACACCAAAATCCTTTCGGGCCCTCACTAGGTAAATACCATTAAGCTTGGGAGCTCCTCCCACCTTTGCACGGTGCCGAACCCACCTATCCAACCTTGCTGGAGATATTTATTGGGGTAGAAGATCCACTGTAGTTGCAACTAGGAGAAGTTTTGGCAGCTTGGTTATCTTTGAACTATTCAGGGATACCTCCAAAGCTTTGAACAATGACTTCGCAGTTAGTTTCGGGAATGAACCATCAAAATCAACGCAATCAACAGCAATAACTACCACTGGAGCATTGCTCGATGATTTTATAATTTTTTTTAGATAAAAAGCGAGTGAAATCAAAATCTCGTATTAAATTCTATGCTTTAAGGTTCTGACCTGGCCGCAACTTCTCAAAGAGTGACAGCGGGCACAGACTGTGACAGTGCAATCTGATTCATCTCTCATGGCCTCTTTCATTATATTTTTGTTGTCGATCTTTGAAATCTTTCCCTTCTTCTTACAATTCGTCCAAGGACTCATGGCAATCCAAGGGAAAATCGTTGGAAACGTCACCCACCTGCTGCGGAACTGAACCGGATGGCTTCTGGTAGAAGCCGGGTAGATTGGGGTGCAAGTTCTGTGAGAGCTTCGGAAGAGAGAAAGGGCGATTTGGTTGCCTCACAGAGAAAAAGCTCAAACTTTTTTACTCAGCGCTAGCCATGGCATTGCTTGATCGGTCTGAGCAGAAGGAGTGTCGAAGGAACTTACCTGGAAGAGGAGTGCGCCTGGAAGAGGAGTGCCGAAGCGAAAAATTATTCCATACGTCCCATCTCCACCAGCCTTTTTTTTTTTTTTTTTTTTTTAATTTTTAGAGTGTGCCCACTAAAATACATCTTTGCTACGATCCACGGTGTAGATCGAACACCGCATGCAGAAATGCGGTGTCTGTATGAAATAATTTTTTCGAAGGAAAAATTATTCCATACGTTTCATACGTGAAACGTATGGAAGCCTCCATGCATAAGCCAATCACGCAATGCCACGTGGAATATGGCCCTACTATCGCAAAAAATCTAAGGGCCCGTTTGGGGCAGCTTATAAGTGCGGCGGCGTTTTTGAAAATGCCGCATAACCGTTTGGTTTGTGCATTTTTGAAAACACTGTCTGCCGCGTTTAAGTTTTTTATACTAAACGCAGGCCGCGGGTCGAACTACGCGGTCGCCCCTTCGCGGTCGACCCGTAGACCGCATTTCAGGATAAGCGCAGCTTATCCTGAAATGCACAAGCTGCCCCAAAGAGACCCTAAATCCTGAATTTTTTATATCTTGGTGCCCGACCCGACCCTCCCTTGTTCAACGAAAAAGCGTAAAGTCCATTTCCTGGGTTTCCCCTCACTTTAGTTTCCCACTTTAGGGTTTGGAGCAGCTGAAATGAATTGCTCTCTCGACGATGATATACTGAAGATGGATTTCTAAGATAACGACAACGAATTTGAGATTCAAGTGACTTTAGCTTCGCTCGGAATTTTTTCTTTATCGTAAAGCCATTGTTGTTGTTTAGGGTTTAGGGGGGTTTGTGCGAGTTTTATTTTTTTGATTTATTGGATACTTCTAGTTCTCAGTAGTGTTTAACCAGTTGTTTGTCTGGATTTATCGGAGGTTTACTTCAGTGTTTTTCAATTTATTCGAAGTTGTTGTGGTGTTACTGTTTATGTTATGTTGGCATTTAGGAAAGAGTTAATGGTGTTAATTAAGTGTTATCGTGATGTTATCTTGACATTATTCTCGTGTTATTTTTGTTAACGTGGGATGGTGGTGTGTTATTGTGGGGCTATTTGGGGCTATTGTGGTATTATTATGGTTTTATTGTCGTGTTATTGTGTTGTTGAAGACAGTTTTATTGATGTGTTTTTGTGGTGTTATTATTGTGTGATTATGGTGTTGTCATTGTTGTTTTAGTAGACGCCTTTATTTTACTATAGTATTTGTCTGTTGTATTTTTCATATGGAATAATCTTTAGAATATCATGCAAATTTGCTATTGTGCTAATTAAGAAAATTTATTTCTCTTTAGAGCATTGCATTTCTATAACTTAAATCATTGCATGCAGCAAATGAGTAACAAGGGTGAACAAATCAAGTACATTTTTTTCCCCCATTTGATACAACTTTGTGGGCAATGAGATAAGAGTTATTTAATGACTCATTGAGGACTTGGTTAGAAACAATGAAGAAGCTGAAAATTGATCTGTAGTAATATTCATTTTAGTGGAAGGGAGAGTTCCTTGATTGCTCAGAAGCAATGAGATTAAGTTATTCAGTGATTCAGCTAGTCTTGAAAGATAAGCAGTCAAAAAATCATTCACATCAATGATCAAAGGTTGATTAAGAGGAAGTTTCAGATTATTCGCTCATCTAAAGTTGAGGTAATTATAAAATCTGGTGCCAATTACGAAGACGTGGTTTGTATCAGGTAAGTTAAGGTGATATGTTTGTTAAATGGTGCAAACAGAAAAAAAATTAAATATAAACTATGATATTCTGGACTTCTTAAGTCTCCTGTGAATGGTATTCCGTCAGGTGAACCGGTTGGAACAGCAGTCACATGGGATTTAAGAAGTCCAGAACATCATAACTTACAATTACATTTTATTCTGTTTCCATCATTTAGCAAATCCATTACTCTGACTTACCTGATACAAATCACATCTTCGACATTGGCATCAGATTATATAACTCCCTCAACTTTAGATGTGCGAACAATCTGAAATCTCCTCTTAATCAACCTTTGATCATTGATGTGAATGATTTTTCGACTGCTTATCTTTCAAGAATATCTGAATCACTAAATAACTCAATCTCATTGCTTCTGAGCAATCAATGAACTCTCCCTTCCACTGAAATGAATATTACTACAGAGCAATTTTTTTTCTTCATTGATTCTAAGCAAGCCCTTAATGAGTCATTAAATAAATCTTATCTCATTGCATACAAATTTAACCAATAGAGTTGGAGCTGACTCTACCAACCAACGGACCGACCTCCCCTTTGGCAAATATTATTTATGTGTACTTGTCTGTTATTCATGTATTAAATGGTGATTATTGGATCGTCGTGCCTGTAATATTGTGATATTATTAGTGAATTATTCGAGTATTATTGTATGTTTCGTTATGTATTATTCAAGTTGTATTGCGGAGTTATTGGAGTGTTATTGATGTTTCTTTTTATTAACACCGTTGTGATGTATGATTATGGTTTTATTATGGTATTATTCGAGTATTATTGTGGTGATATTGGTGTTATTAGCTTGTTTTGCAAACGCGGTGTTATCGAGGTTTTATTTATGCATTATTATGTGATTATTTCAACTTGTATATGTGGCCCCCATCATTTAAGATAATTAAAAAAGCCTTCTGCGGTCACGTGGGACTCGGATCTACTCCTGTCCGAGCGCTCTAAATGCATATAATGGAAAAAGAATACAAAACACCGGATCAAATAATACTTCCGAAAGAAAACCGACCAGACACACCACCTCTTTCGCCATTTGCCATCTGTTTAGGGTTTTGAGTTGTCATTCACCATCGAAGTACATTCACCACTTCACCGTTAGAGTTTCTAAGTTTGCATAGATGGAAGTCAAGCCGTGTGAGATGGAAACCCAAGAAAATCTTATGAGAATGAAAACCGAAGGGTCGTTGTAAATAATTTTGTTTAAGTTTTGTTGTGGTTGTTGAGCAGTTTTTGTAGTATGTCAATCAAACCATATCGTATAATCCCATACCATTGGTTGTATCTTTGTTTTATTATGATCGCATTTCTGAAGTATTTGATTTACTGGGAGGTATGTTGTACTGTGGTTTTATCTGTGCAGTATTTCAGTTATATTCTAATATATTATTCCATGACTGTAGTTTTCTTAGAATATGCCGTCAAAGATTCTAATCAAACCAGCTGAGAGATAGAATTGTTAGCAAGGTTTTATACGTCGTAGCTTTACTTCAGTTTTTTTATGGGTGTGTTTATGTTGTATTCTATTTTAGAGTTCCACGACAGCGGTTTGATTAGAATATTCAATCGGTTGTATCTCTGTTTTATTATGGTCGCATTCCTGAAGTATTTGATTTACTGGGAGGAATGTTGTACTGTGGTTATATCTATGCAGTATTTCAGTTGTATTATAATATATTGGTCAACGACCGCAGTTTTATTAGAATATGCCGCCAAAAATTCTAATCAAACCAGACACAGGGACAAATTTTAGCAAAGTTTTATCAATAGCGGTTGAACTTCGGTATTTTTACGGGCGTGTTTAGGTAGTATTGTAATATATTGTTCCACGATAGCTGTTTTTATTGGAATATGCCGCCAAAGATTCCAATCAAACCAGACGGATGGACAAATTTTAGCAAGGTTTTATCCGCCATGGTTGTACTTCGGTATTTTTACAGACGTGTTTAGCTAGTATTGTAATATATTGTTCAACGACCGTTGATTTTATTGGAATATGCCACCAAAGATTCCAATCAAATAAGACGGAGGGACAAATTTTTGCAAGGTTTTATCCGTTGCGATTGTATTTTGATATTTTTATGGGCGTGTTTAGGTAATATTGTAATATATTGTTCCATGACCGCAGTTTTATTGGAATATGTCGCTAAAGATTTCAATCAAACCAGACGGCAGGACATAAATTTTAGCAAGGTTTAATCCATCACGGTTTTTACTTTGGTATTTTTACGGGCGTGTTTTGGTAGTATTTTAATCTATTATTCCACGACCGTTGGTTTTATTGAAATATGTCGTCAAAGATTCCAATTAAACCAAAAGGCGGACATAAATTTTAGCAAGGTTTTATCCGCCGCGGTTTTACTTCGGTATTTTTACGAGCTTGTTTAGGTAATATTGTAATATATTGTTCCACGACCGTAGTTTTATTGGAATATGCCGCCAAAGATTTCAATCAAACCAGGTGGCAGGACATAAATTTAAGCAAGATTTTATCCACTGTGGTTTTACTTCGATATTTTTATGGGCGTGTATAGGTAGTATTGTAATATATTGTTCCATGAATGCAGTTTTATTGGAATATGTCATCAAAGATTTCAATCAAACCAGGCGTCTGGATAGAAATTTTAGCAAGGTTTTATCCGTCGCGGTTTTACTTTGGTATTTTTGCGGGGTGTTTAGGTAGTATTGTAATATATTGTTTTATGACCGCTGGTTTTATTGGAATATGCCGCCAAAGATTCCAATCAAACCAGACGGTGGACAAAAATTTTAGCAAGGTTTTATTCGCCGCGGTTTCACTTCGATATTTTTACGGACGTGTTTTGGTAATATTATAATATATTGTTCCACGACCGCTGCTTTATTGGAATATGCCACCAAAGATTTCAATCAAACCAGACGGCGGGACATAAATTTTAGCAAGGTTTTATCCGTCGCTGTTTTACTTCGGTATTTTTACGGGTGTGTTTAGGTAATATTGTAATATATTGTTCCATAGCCGCGATTTTATTGGAACATGCCGCCAAATATTCCAATCAAACCAGACGTAGTGATAAAATCGTTAGCAAGGTTTTATCCGTCGCCAAAAAAAAGAAACCTGCAATAACTCCTGAATAAAATGACAATAATATCATAGAAATAGAGTAAGCCAATAAGAAACCCATAATAACTTCTGAATAAAACGACAATAATACATTAAAAGTAATGAAAGATTAAGAAATACTATGATACATTTTAAGCAATACATACATCAAAACACACATTAAACAACACATTGATGCACAATGAGGGATGTGAGGGTGGAAATCTGAGCTATTATGCCAACACGTTCTATATATTATCATCTATGTCCATTAATAAGCTCGTATATGTCTCTGTGTGTTGTGATGCAGAAAATTCCTATTCATTTAGAGTAGTGATGAGTAAATGTCAGGAAAGAAGTATACTTTAAAATAATGGACGTCGCGAACACAAATTTTAGCAATATCGAGTTCTTAACCTGACTAAAGTGATCCGCCATTGAAAAAAAAAATTCACTCGCATTGTGGAACTCTATCATGACTTGAACCAGCATCTTTCTCATTTTTTGTATACAATACTACATGCTAGAGAGCAATGATTCTGCGAACTAAAGCAACAGTTAATATTATAGGTAACATCTACTTTTGATTCTCTTATTTTTTTTTCCCAATAGCCTTTTAACTTTGAATTAGATATTCTTTTTGGGCGCATCTTCGTGGGGTCATTCACATTTCGCTCTTTACTCGGTGTCTTCTTCTTCTTTGATTTTGCCTTTTCCTGAGGTTCGCGCCCACTCAATATGGCTTTGACATTGATTGTTAGTTTATTAAATGCCTCCAACACAAGCTTCTCGGCAAGTTCATGACCTCGCGTTCTGGTGTCGATCTGATATGCAAATTTATGAACGTGAGTGAGATAAACGAGTACACTTGCAGAATTTGGCAACATTTGTGACCCCTTAAGATGTCTATAACAATAATTGTTATATATGTCTCTTTTAGCATGAATAGACTACTGAAGTAGTATATATTTATTAGAAATTTTTGATACATTTTTGTGATAAAGAACCCTTAGAGTGTGAGCATATAATAAGCTCATCATTTCAAATGTTTTACAGCTACATGTAATTTCAGAGTTATCTCTGTCCAGTTTAACAATCCAAGGTTTATCTTTGTCCTTATTATCGAGAGTTCGAATATGAAATTCTAAATCCATATTAGTAGAGCACTCCACAACAAGCCCACATAAACCATGTAGAAACTCTACTTCAAACATTGAATATAACTTCCTCATGTAAAGTAAAGCAACTTCTCTCAACACGGGACTATTTTTTGCAGCGAGAGAAATTACAGACTATTCACATTTAAAATCTTCATCCTTCTAATTTCTTCTCTAAGATTTCATGACATTTTCAAAACCCAAAAAACTTTCAGTGAGGGTTCTTGTTGTCTTGGAGACACCATGACAAATGTTACAAATGACCTCACATTTTTTCGTTGATAGGAACCCCATTCCAAAAATTTCTTTATTGAAGGCGGTTGCCCACTTATGTTTGATATTATACAACTCATCCAACCAAACATTTTCATGTAGATTTCCTTTCTCGATCATTGCACCCCAAGTTTCTTTAAACTCCTCTTATGAGTCACATCTGTTTAAACATTTATTAAAAAAATCATTGACTCTCTTGCTACTCACACCACAATGAACTTTTGAAGATAATTTCTTGTATATGTGTCATTGACATAATCTATGTCTGGTGTGATGTCTGGTGTGCGGCAGTGGTGTGCGGCAGACACTCTTCAATGACTTTAGACATTGCTTGATTCTGGTCAGTGAATAGTGTTATTGGGTGCTTGTTATCCATTATACGTATAAATACTTTGAATAACCACTTGAATGAGTCAATCGTTTTATCTGACAAAAAACCAACACTAAAAAGAACATTCTGCTAGTGGTGATTCACACCGACAATTGGAGCAAAACATAAATTGTATTTATTCAGCATATAAGTTGTATCAAATATTATTACATCCCCAAAGCAGTCATAATCAATCCTGGTCATCCAATCGCTCCATAAGAAAATCAACAAACTACATGACTCATCAATTTGGAAGTCTCACGCAAACATTAGATCCTGTGCTTGTCGCGTAGTGAACAATTGTATAAGAGAATTAACATCCCCTAGTTCAATTTGAACTCTTCTCTCTCTTTGTATGAAATTATATGCATCCCTTTTTGTGCAATCAAGATTCTCCACTCCCTGACCCCTGTAGCGAAGAATCTGAATGCATCGTTGGTTCTAATCTCTGATTTTCTCATTGACCTGAGGATATCAGCACTGATGTCACTCATCTTTCTGCTGGAACGCAAAAGATGCTTGTCACCGTCCTCCGCCAACAATGGTTGTGGCTTTCTATGAATTTTTTAACCGACCAGTTTCCTTCTAAATCAATGACACATGGGATCATGGCTGGACAACCAGTTCTTGTGTCTGCTCTTTTGAACCTCACTATGACATTATCCTTCAACTCTTTTTTTGAAACCAGTCTTACCACAAACAAATTCCTTTTTCTTAATCTTCTTTGAATTCGGCCAAAAAACCACTGTGGTCATTTCACATAATAAATCAAATATGGTGTGCATATACACAATATTGTTCATAGGTTTTCTTCTCATTGTGGAAAACTGCATGAAGCAATTTGTCTGTCTCGGGTGACTGCAAATTTAAACATAAGCATTAGCACCCCAAAATGAAATCAATACAAGGCTACAATACATAAATCACACCATCATAATGTCATAATAAAACCCATATAACACCATTGCAATGTCAATATAACAGACCAATCAAACCGCGTTATTAGATCGGGATATGTTACTAACACAACCGTTAAAAACCTATAATACACAGATAACATTGTAATAACTCCACAGTAAAACCCATATAACAAAATTAGAACATCAATATAACACTCCGATAAAATGTCTCATTAGATCAAATAAAACTAGTATAACACCATGATTATACCTAAATAACACTACACAACCACCCCACCATATAAGAGACGTTACAGGAAAAAAACACCCGCCTAACACCACAATAGCACAAGCATAACACCATTAAATGTCTAAATAATACTTCAAAACAATACCAAGTCATCAGATTCAATATTACCTTAATAACACCATGATATTACAAAAATAACACCAAATCCCCACGACAATAACGTTGCAAGCAAATGATAAAGTAATAACACAATAATAGCTACCCATTAACAGCATTACGACGACGAGAATAACACTTTATTATTTAACCCACTAACACTATGAAGAACAATCAGAAAAGAAAAACAATTACGAAAACAACCAGTATAACACTGTCATATTACCTAAATAACACCGCGTCCCACACTAACCGAAACTTAGAGTTACACATCAGATAAAAACAGAGCAAACTTCATTAACAAAATAAATATTCCTTAAAACGTAAATCCGTTGTAAAACAAATATAACCTACTTGTTGAATACCTTCAGTCGTAGCTAAACTCAGCTCATTCTTATCATTCTCAAAAATATTTTGAGATTTCAGCTCATTGTCATGTTTCTCGCAAATATTTTGAGATTCCAGCAACATTTTCTCATCAAGAAATACTTTCATCGAACCATATCCACCGAATATGAATGGATCCCTAGAAAGACAACAAAATGAGAATATTTCCAATCCCTAAACCTAAAGAAGACAAAATACGACTTTTCCCAATTGGCGGGAAGCTAAAAAGGATAAAAGTATGTTTTTTTTGGTGCTTGGGCTAAACTCGAGCCAGGTAGGACGCAAAAAATAGAGTTTTGCAATAGTGGGGACATATTCCACATGACATTACATGATTGGCTTCCGCATGCAGGCTTCCATACGTCGCCCGTATGGAATAATTTTTCCAAAGGCAGAGTGTTCGATAGCGATTCGAGGGTAAATTCAGGAGAAAACAAGATAAGGGAACGAGACCTGGGGTCATCCCCGCGGCACGGTTTAAAAGTGTTAATCAAATAATAGCTGGTGTTTTTGAAATGTCACCCCCTGTTTTATGCTACCCGAAATAAATCTAATGTTAATAAAATTTATTGTGTTTGTTGTTTTAAGCTCTTTTATACATACCCTTAGTTTAGAGGAGGATAATTGCAACTGATAGATATCATTTTAATATGTGATTATTATTATTATTATTATTATTATTATTATTATTATT
>NW_018165520.1:209670-213785 GCF_001263595.1 Phalaenopsis equestris
TTCAATATATATATCTTAAGATAGTGATATATAGTTATAGGGCTGTCAAGAAAGCTCATTGGTCGCGAATAGTTCGTGTTCGGCTTGTTAAGAAGTTCGTGTTCAATTCGTTCGATAAGCAAACGAGACGAACACGAACAATTTTTTTTTCATTCGATTTATAAACGAACCAAACACTAACAATTATTTGTTTGATTGTGTTTGAATCGTTATTGTTTGAAATATAAAATAATTTAAAATAATTATATATAAATAATCTATCATATTTTAAAAATAATTATATACTCTAAAAATTTATCATATTTTAAAATTAAATCCTATAAATTAAAACTGATATTTAGGTTCGTCTCTTAGCCTATATTAAATTCTATAATTTCATATTTATATTCAGGTTCATCTCTTAGCTTAAATTTTCTTATATTTCTCTTAGATTTATTTAGTTTTATTTTAGTGAAACCTAGTTTTTGAGAGTGAAATCTCACATATTGTCTCTAGATCTGATTCTTTTTATAGATGAAATATGATATTATGGTTTTATTGTGAGCTGTGTTTCGGCTATTTTGCATGTGATTTATACAGATTTAAAAATTAGTTTCTTATAGGTTTGAGCTTTTACAAAATTTCAAACAATTCAAATAATTCAAACAATACAAACATATTTGTAACATTTTCAACAATTCAAACAATTCAAATAATTCGAACAATTTGAACAAACATTTCCAATATTTCAAACATTTCAAACATATTTCAGACAAATCAAACCAAACACGAATACTAACTTTACAAATTTGGTTAATTCTAAGCTATCTGACCAAGTCGCGACAGTGGTGGTAATGGTCGGAGGCAGCGAAGAGGTCGGTTGGGTCGTGCTCGGAGATGGTGTCAGCTGGTGACAAGAGCCGGTGGCGGCTGCCGGAAATGGTGGTCGATGGTGGTACTGACCGACAGTTATGTGTTGTGGTGGCCAGAACTGGTGGCCAGAAGTGGTGGCGACGATCATGACTAATGACAACACTTTGCATAGAATTGTATTTAGAATTCATCCAAATCCATCCAAATCCATCCAAATTCAAATATAAATAAAGCGAACAAAAGAAAAAATTCTATATTTATTCATATTATGATAGATTTATAATTTATCCTGCCAAAACATTTGAAATTATAAGTAGTGTAAAAAGCTGTCGGCCAAACTCTAAATAATTTTATTATAGCAACGGGGAGAAGCTGCATTTACACGCAAACAACATAATTTTTATACATTTATAAATTCAATATATAATATAATATATTATATGCATACTTCTAAGTTATTAATATCATATTAAAAATATTACTCGTATAATTTTTTTAAAGATGAAATGTATTTTCTTATGAATAAATTTATAATGTCAAATGTCATAAATATAAATAATGAATTGGAAGTATTAGAATGTAAGGCTCTGTTTGGCGCAGCTGCAGCTTCTCAACTTTTCAGCTGTAACTGCGCTGCTATAGGAAGTTGCTACGCGAAAACTGAGTGTCTATTTGCAGTTGTATGAAAATAACTGTGGGGCAACTATTTCTGAAAAATTGACTATTTTGCCCATGTTCAGTAAATTTGTTTGTAACTGAACTGTGACACCAATATATTTAATATTTCAGAAGCAGAAACTCGTTTTCAAATCATAACAAAAGTTCAGATACACTACTCACTTAACATTGAGTACCAAAAGTTCTACAAAAAAGAGAAAAACTAATAAAATTAATGTTAGATACTCTTCAGATAGTATAAGGGACAACAAAAAAGCTCAATTGCAAGCATGCCCTTGAGCATTGCTTTAAATATTGGTACTAAACTTATATTTTAAGCTATCCAATCATGAGCAAAAATTTTTACTGATAGAAAACTGTTCATTACATGCAAGCACCCAAATCTTATGTATTTACATATCAAACACATACACTATGCTTTTAACATTTATAACACCAAAATTCCTTATATTTCATCAAAGATACCAACTTTTAAACTTTCCAAAAGTGAATACAGCTTCTTGTGCATATGTAAGGTGGAAAATATGAACAAAATGAAGTATAGGTGTGTTAGATATGTAAATGGATAAGGATTGAGTGGTTTGCATGTAAATCTTACTATTTTTTTATTAGCAAACAGTCAGCTTTATACTTATGCTTTACCTTATGTGAGAAGCCCAGTAGATTCCCATAATTTCAACAGCAATTCTCTAATATTTCAACGAATACACAAAATCAATCAAATTAAATTAAAAATAGAGATGTTTACATATATAACATTCAATATCTATGTATTTACATAATTTTTCTTTGAAATAGGTTAATGAAAATTCCTTAATGGCAAGGACCCTAGTCAAGCGCCACTACAATTGAGTGTGGCAATTGCTCTATCAGCCTGCAAAAGCAAAAGCAAAACCTTAGTGAGGCAGAATTTTTCCCTCAGGTTCCCGTATGATCCGCTTCGTCCGCTACCCAACTAAAAGGCGTCATGTGGACTTGCGGGACCCATATTTACACGTAATGAAAAAGGAAAAAAAAGCGTTTTAAGCCCGGCCCAGCCCGACGTGCAAAATTTTACGTATTATCCCGCCTTTTTGGCTTACTTCCTCCAGTATTTTTCAAATTATTCCCTCAGAAACTTCTATTCTGCATAATACAGTAGAAAAAAAAGTTTCAAAAAGCATTTTTTGGCTCTGATAGGGTTTGGTCGTTGCATTTATGATGGAGATAGATTTCTCTCTTAATGAAAAGTTAGAGCACTTGGATGACGAAATCAATGTCTAACACGTTTGAAACGGAGGTAAGATTTCTTGCTTACTTGAATCTGGTTTCCGTTTTCCAGGTTTTTCTTCGATTGTCGTGAGGTTTTTTTTTATTATTCTATGGTTAGGTTTATATTATCTGCGGTTATATTGAAGAAATACTCAATAACCCGAGAATAACCTAACAATAACCTAAGAATAACTCGAGAAAAAGTTACCTACCAGCTCTTTCAAAAAATAGTGAAATATTCTGTGAATCTTCGATTGTTGTGAGGTTATTTTTTGATCATTCAAGGGTTTAGGGTTTACTTGTCTGCGGGTACATTAAAGAAATACTCAATAATCTGAGAATAACCCAACAATAACCTAAGATTAACCCGAGAAAGTAACCTACCAGCTCTCTCAAAAAAAGTGAAATATTCTGTGAATCTTCAATTGTCGTGATGTTATTTTTTCATTATTCTGTGGTTAGGGTTTATATCTTCGGGTACATCGAAGAAATACTCAATAACTTGAGAATAATATAACATTAACCTAAGAATAACCCGAGAAAGTAACCTATTAGCTCTCTCCAAGAAAGTGAAATATTATGTGAATCTTCAATTGTAGTGAGGTTATTTTTCATTATTCTGCGATTAGGGTTTATTTATTGACCGACTTTTTGTAAATCGACAAATACAAGAATTTGATGGCGCTACTAGAAGATTTAATTTTCCAGTAACAGCGTCCAAAGACTTGATCGCGACTTTATAGATGTGTCTAATTTGATTAAGATGTATAAATATAATATTCAATAATGTTAAAGTCAAATTTGTCAATGTAAGTAAGTATACGTATCGCGTATACGTATCGCTCAAGATGGAGTCCTAGATATCGATCCTACAGGGTGTAGTTAAATCTACGGACTAAGATTTTATAAAAAACAATACTTCAATTACAACAACAAAGTTCAATTTGCTTATCTGTCACTAATAGACAATTGAAATAATTTGTAATTTTATCTATAAAATAACTAAATATGCTAATGAAGGTACGATTGTGATATATAAGAAAGCATCATTCTCCTTGTCAAGAAATTATAGTGAAATGGACAAAATGAATTAGTTCAAATTATATTATGCCAAATAGGAGCATACCCATTCTTTACCCTTTGGTCCAGACATAAAGACATTGACTAATCCTATGCTTGGTTACTGATTTTGCGGCTAGGCTACGAGGATACCGGCTCTCACTTCGAAGCTCCCACGTTCCTCTCACTTGAGAGCTAACATCTACACATCAGCACCCAAACGATAGGACCGAATTGGGGATTTTAGTCTGTCACTCTAAAATCTCCAATTCTAC
>NW_018165520.1:213798-222461 GCF_001263595.1 Phalaenopsis equestris
TTTAACAAATCAATTGGTCAGATTGAAAGTAAATTAAGATTGAAGTGAAAAGATCATCGCAATTTCTTAAACATTTTCATGGCTTCACCAATTCAAATCATCATTTCACAAATCTCGAGACAAGGAGAAAGACAGAGAAAACTACTCAAATCTCATGGGGAAAGTGCAACAAAACTCGGAATTCATATATAAATTCAAAGTCATACAAACTACAACTAATAAATAAGCTTATCTCTAATTTCTCCCCAAGTAAACTCTTCAAAGTTCCTCTGAATCTCTTCCTTTCTTTACAGCACACAGAACTCCTTTCTTTACAGCACACGGAATTCCTCTTCGAAGTAGCAAGGAGGAAGAAATCTCTCACTTTTAGCAAGGAAGAAGAAATCTCTCACTTTCCCTCCACTCTTACAATCTCTTGAAGAATTACACTCTAATGGAACACTCTAATGGAACTTTTCTAACCTCCAGGATCTAGATTTTCCAGGCTCTTCTATTTTTGGCCAAAATCTTCCCTTTAATGATGTGGATGAGTTTTCCCAAGAATTGCTTAAGCACCCCTCCAAAATTCGGCCTTATCCATTGCACAAGTACACATAACCGTTGATCTCGCCGTCGGCGGCCTCGATGGCGCCGTCGGCGGGCTTCTGAAGAATTTTGTCCTGATTTGTCCTGTAGCATTGGGAAAAGCTCGCTGTCGACGTCGTCGACGCCCTAGTTCAAATCTCCACATTTTGGTCCTTTTTGCTCCAAATCCGCTCCTTTTTGCATTATTTTGCTTCATTGACTCCAATTCATCATTCCTGCAACAAAACATCAAAAATACCTTTCTTTAAAGTGCAATATCATCAAAAACAATATAAAATATGTATGAAAATCTCAACATATTTTCCTCTGGTCATTTATCTTCGGGTAAATTGAAGAAATACTGAGTAACTTGAGAATAACCCAACAATAACCTAAGAATAACCCGAGAAAAAGTAACCTAACAGCTCTTTCAAAAAACTGTGTAATAGCTATAAGGTGTGTTCTTTTCTGAATATTTGACTATCTCTATGGTATAATTCAAATTTTTAGTTATCTGGGCCAGAAACAGATTGCAATGATCCAATTACTCGTAGCTTTCTTAATACTATTGTCTGTAATGAGGAAGATGCTTACAAACATTATTGTGTTTATGCACATTATGTTGGTTTCACTGTATGCAAGAACCACACAACTTAATGGGCTAAATCCAAGCAAATTAAGTCGAAGGATTATATTTGTGGAAAATCAGATCATAAAAGAGAATCGCAGTTAGCCACTGCTGTGTTGTTAACCACTACTGTGAAGTATAGAAAAGTGGATACAAGAACTGATTGTCAAGCAATGGTTCTCTATGTTATTGATCTTGATGGCAACTAGACCATAAAGAAATTTGTTGAAAGTCATAACCACACCTTGGAGAAATCCGGTGACAAGCACCTTCTATGTTCCAGTCGGAGGATTAGCGAGTTAAATGCAAATTTGCTGAGATCAATGACAGGTTCTGGGATTAGAGCAGCAGATGCATTTAATTTCCTTGCTATAGAGGTTAGTGGAGTTGAAAACTTGGATTGTATGAGGTAAGATGCGTACAACTTCATTTTAAGGGATAAAAGAAGTGGAATTGAACAGGGTGATGCCAACTCTCTCTTACAATTATTCATGGAGTGCCAAAATGAAGAAAGCATGTTTGCATGAGATTTCCAAAGTGATGAGGAGGGCAGACTTACAAGATTTTTCTGGAGTGATGAGTCTTGCATACTAGATTATGATTGTTTTGGAGATGTCATCATTTTTGATACTAGCTACCATTTGAATAAGTATAATTTATGTTATGCTCCTTTCGTAGGGATTAACCACCATCGACAAAACGTTCTATTAAGAGCTGGCTTTTTATCTGATGAGACGATAGAATCCTTCAAGTGGTTATTCAAAACCTTCATTCGTATAATGGATGATAAACATCCAATTACAATGTTTACAGATCAGTATCAAGCGATGACAAGAACCATTGCAGATTGTCTTCCATTCACATGACATAGATTATGCCAATGTCATATCTATAAGAAATTATCGTCAAAAGTTCATTGCGATGTGACGTACAAGAGAATTAACAATCTATTTTACAAATGCATGAGCAAGTGTGATTCGGAAGAGGAGTTCGAAGTTACTTGGGCTCTAATGATCGAGCAAGGAAACTTGCACAACAACATGTGGCTAGATGCATTGTACCGTATAAGACATAACTGGTCAACTGCATTCAATAAAAATTTTTTTGGAATGGGAATCTTATCTACGCAAAGAAGTGAGTCCACAAATAATGTCTGTCATGGTGCATCTAAGCCCACTAGTTCCCTCACAGATTGCTTTCTAGGACTTAAAAACATTATGAAGTCATGGAGAAGGAACGAAAAAGGATGAAGACTTCAAAAGCTTTCAGAATGTTATTACATCGACAGTTAAAACAAGCCTAGTGTTGAGGCAAGCTGCAGCGTATTATACCCAGAAGCTCTACTCTATGTTTGAGATAGAGTTACTTCATGGGCAATGTGGATTGACTGTCGATTTTTTAGTTGAGAGTCCATCTGAATTCTATGTTAGAGGTTCGATAATCAAGACACAAGTAGAACCTGGGTTGTTACATTTGATAGGCTTAATTGCGACATCACCTGCAGCTGCAAGAAATTCAAAATGACGGGCCTGCTTTGCTCTCACTCTCTACACGTCCTTAATAACAATATAACTAAGATTCCCAAGAAATATTTATTATTTAGATGGTCTGCTAAGGCAAAGAAAGATATCTATAATAGTTTTGGATACAAACATATGAAAGGCTCTCAGGCTCAAATGTCTGGCACAACTTTCAGAGGAATCCTATTTCGGTCACATGCTCAAAAGTTTGCCTACCAATTAATTAATAAAGCTCAAAGAAATGAATGCGCCAAGACATATATAATTGAATTATTGAAAACAAGGTCTAAATCTGTTGAGGATATATTAAATGGGAAGGATCCTAAACCAAATAGACCAAACAAAAAAAGGAAATCCCATAACAGTGACTGTAATGTGAATGATCTTGCAAAAATGAGACCGAAATGTATTTCTAATGCGAGGTTGAAAGGATACTGGGAAAAAAACAAGATAGCCAAATGTATATATTTCTACATTCTATATATTTACCATTCTACATTCCATATATTTACGATTATATGCAAAATTAATTGTCTTATACTTTTACCACTGTATGCAGGAAAAAAATCAAAAAACATATACGAGCCAAGAACCACACATCCATTACGACGCAAATACGATTGCAGTGTCACACTCTCTAAGTCAGGAAATTGTCACACCAGATCCAACATGCTCTGTGCCCAATATAATTCACCTGTTTTAATGTGATGTGCCCACTTTAACTCATCTATATTAATGCACTAGTTCATATAATATTATTCCAAATGGAAGCTGTAGATGTATATTTTGTAATTCATATGCATGTTGAGTATAAAATTTTGTTATCTGATCGTGTAATATGATTGTGTAACCCAACAATAACTTAACAATACTCCAACAATAACCTAACATTACCTCAACAATAACCTAACAATACTCCAACAATAACATAACTGTAACCCAACAATAATTTAACAATACCCCAACTATAAATTAATGATACATCAACCGTAACCTAACAATACCCCAAGAATAACCTAACAATACCCCAAACAATAACTCAACCATAACCTTACAACACTTCAACTGTAACCTAACAATAGCTCAACAATAACCTAATAATACTCCAATAATAACCTAACAATACTCCAACAATAACCTAACAATACTCCAACCGTAACTTAACAATACATAAATCGTAACCTAACAATACCCCAAGAATAACCTAACAATACCCCAAAAAATAACTCAACCGTAACCTTACAACACCCAATACCCCAAAAATAACTTAAAAATACATTCACCTCTGCAACATTGAAATTATTAGATGTAGTCATCCAACAGTTCAAACAGTCATCCCTGCAATATTCAACATATAAAACATGTAGTCACAAACATTCAACCTTGCAACTTTCAGCACATCAAACATACAATCATTCAATAGTTCAAACATTTAGCCCTGCAATAAGATATCAAACAAATATACATTCCACATTTCAAACACAATAGACAATCATATAGACCAAATCCGAGGCATATAAGCCTGCTAAATTTCATAGTCCTTCAGCCTGTAAAACATAAAGATAATCAAAGTTATGAGATAAATTTATCCTCCAAATAATTTATATCTACAGATTTCATATACTAGCTCTGCCCTAAATCGAGGCATCTCAGCCTGCTAGTCTTGATGACCTTTCCATTTAATCTTGCTTTTCTGTACAACTGCTTCTATATATTTACAAACAAATATACCGCAGTCGATGTTATTACTTTGTGTGGGAATGCCTCTTATTGTGATAACATCCCAATTACTCGGGTCACTACGGAAAGCTTTCCCGACGTCCTTACGAAGATGTCTTATGTGGTAATACAAATAGTAGTTTAAAATAATGAAAGAATAAACAGTTTATGTCAGTTGTTAGTTAGATAAGGCTTAGAATTTTACCACGTCGCGAGTGACTCCCAAATGCATTTTATTAGGAAATGAATCGTAGAATCTCCACTTGCGGTCCTTCTGGTTTCCAACAAGTAAAGTTCAATGCTTATTATTAATTATTGGAACTAAAATTGTGTTTGCTTGAGATACAGCTTCCATTGTGACGCGAGCAACAATATCTCACATAGGATGGTATCTAAACCCCTGCATATACAAAATAAATGAGTTTAAAAGAGCATGGACAACTAAAATTGATGAGAATTTCATTACTTACCCAATGTGCCGGAGAGACGTACAAATAGGGTCTAAGAGAATCAGGGGACTGACATCTACGGTTATCTAATCCAATGACAAACATATCTACATGTTCGACCCCAACTTCTTTATTATCCCAAAGTGCTTCAAGGTCATTTCGACTTATATGAATGTGACCCTGAGCAATTATTATGTCATCCTTGCATATTGATTGAATAATTTTTATTAGATTTAATAAACAGTTGACAAAAAAGTGTTCTATTTTTACATACCTTTCTTTGTACTTGTTTAAACAAGTATCCATCACCTCTTGCATGTGTGATGGTAATAATTCTCTGCCGGGAAACTCTACAGTTGAACAAGGAGGGCACCTTCGTATAAAACAATTGCTCCCGACTGTACCTCCTCCCAAGCTTCTTCAGCCTCCTCTTCCCTAGCTTCATCGAGCTGTGGAGATTGTATAATAATCAGCGTAGAAGAATCATAAATATGTTGTACTAAATCATCTATCTTAGAGGTCGGAAGTTCTTCCATTTTCTTTCTCTTGACAACAACAAATGAAGAACTAACTGTCCTCTTTTTTCTCGATCCTCTGAACTTGATCATTCGGACTAAGCTACCAATTAGGTCTTTAGAGATGCCTTCTCCAGGTTCCCTGACACTTTTACTTATTTCGCTATTAGCTGCAGCTTCATCGAAGGCAGCAATTCTACCTATCGGTTGTTCTTCTTCAAGAATATTGGGCCCCCACTTCTGTTCCCACGCTTCCTCAATATGAGCAGGTGGTTGTTTTTCCTTTTCTGAGCTTTCTTTCTTCATAGTAAATTCAGAACCTACAAGAGATTCCATTTGAACTTTATTTATTTTTTTTCTGTATTTCCTTGATGTCGGTCTTCACCTCCATCATTGTATACTCCATACTAGCTTTTAGGTTATTTACAGAATTCTTCAATTGAAATAAAATTTGTTGTTGCTCCCTCAGAGTTTGTCATATCTCTTCAAAACCCAAATGTGAATGTGTAGGTGGTGGGATGTTGCGAGTCTGTACAACAGGAATAGCACCATGAGACTCTAGTGTTGTTGGATGAGTGTAAATTTTAGGTTCTCCAATGAACTTTGCAGGAGACGAGATCTAGCCAACTAGAGGGGCAAGTAAACTGTGCTCCTCGTCTATTAAATCAACAAAAGAATCAAGAACCTACAAAAACATTCATTATAAGAATTAAACAATATACCTAAAACCTAACATAATCCTGAACTTATAACAGACATTAATATCATTCACCTGTACAGGACTAAGCTTCTTAAAGATTAAATGGATCCTTGGAGGGTTCCACCCTGTATTTATTGGCCACCTCAACATTCGAGGTCTAGCGTCAGGATAAGCCGGGGCTATCACAAGTGTGCGCTCATAAAACCACAGCGCATAAATAATTACGATTAATAAATTAGAAATTCATATAACCCAAATAAGATAAAAATTAATTTTTTTGATTGAGGTTGAGCAATATACTAAGCATTAGAAGAAAAACAAACTCATTCATGTATCCCAATGGCTGACCCATCGTTATTTTGATGGCACAACCATTGGCCTGCTCAATTAGGTGGTCACATACTGTTGTGGCCCAATTAAAAGAAGAAAAACTATCTACATTCTCAACAAATGAATAGAGTCTTGTGGGTACACTAAAATTATTGGAAGGAAATAATAAATTAGACAACAAAAATTTAATAATAAGTTCATCAAGAGTAGCCGATGAACTCTCAAATAGTTCACTCTTTGTCCGCCTTGCATCTATATCATTGACGGGTTTTTTAGCTCAAGTTGCAGTAGAACCTCTGTTGGGCATGCCAATCAACAAAGCAACTTGGTTTGCATCAAAACTCAGCTCCTTCCCCCCCAATCTGAAAGCCAATCTATTCATATCCCAACAATTCAATAAGTGCATAGTTAGGATGTGATCTTGAGGATAAATGGGAGATCAAAAAACTGATTAAGCTTCATTCTTTCCAGATTTGACCATGTATCCTGAGAGACAATTGGCCGAACCTTATCTGAAACCTCTCTAACTGCTGATGGGCAGCATCTACAATTCATTGACTGCTTATTCATCAACTTACAGGAACAATATGCATGTTATTAATACTGACAATAATCCAGGAATAACCTACGAATACCCTACAAATAACCCAAGAATAACCTATGAATAACCTAAAAATAACTTACAAATAACCTAAAAATCACCCAGTAATAAACTATGAATAACCTATGTAGAACTTAAAAATTAATAAAACAATATCTTAAAAATAACCCATGAATAACCAAAGAATAACATACGCATAACTTAAAAATAACCTACAAATAACTCAGGAATAACCTACGCATTACTTCAGAATTAACAAAACAATACCCTCAAAATAACTCAGAAATAACCTACAAATCACCTGCGCATAACTTAAAAATCACCTGCAAGTAACTTAAAAATAACCAGGAATAGCCTACGAATAACCTGCGCATAACTTAAAAATCACCTGCAACTTAAAAATAACTCAGGAATAACCTGAGAGTAAACTAAAAATAACCCACGAATCAACTTAAAAATAACCAGGAATAACCTATGAAGAAATACAAATAACCTACAAATAACATAAAAATAACCTAAAAAAACGCATGATTAACCAAAGAGTAACATACGCTTAACTTACAAATAACCTACAAATAACTTAAAAATAACACAAATAACATGGAATAACTGCCAATAAGTAGTAAACTTCAGAATAACTCAAGAATAACCCAATAATAACTTAAAAATAATCCAGGAATAAACTGAAATAGTTGTCAATAAGTACTAAACTTCAGAGTAACTCAAGAATAACCCAATAATAACCTAAAAATAAACTAGGAATAAATTCCAAAATGAATGATGAATAACGCAGAAACAACACAATATTAACCGATTAACGCAGTAGTAACATGAGAATAAACTTCTAAGTAATCCATGTATAACAAAAAAAAACCTAAAAATAACCTAAGAATAAAACGATGACAATTACCAGGACAAGTTTTCCCCTTCAATGCCCTCCTTTATCCTCTTCGCCTCCTTCTTCTTCCTCTGCTTCTTTAACTTCTTTGGCTATTCAACCTCTGTCTTCTCAGCCTCTTCTAATACTATTCTTGAGCTCTTTTCGGCCCGCGCATACTCCGGATCATCAAACGCTATCGTCTTACGGCTTCGAAGCTATCGAACGAGGGAAATGTGAAATCCTAGCAGAGCGAATAACGAAAATGTAGCAGAAAAACACTAGCAGAAAGTATTTTTGAAACATCTTCTTCGACATTCTAAAAGGCGAGATACTCGAAGTTCCTACTCAAAGAGGCGCGGCTCGTACATCGGGCCGGGTTGGGTTTCAGCAAACTTTTTTTTTAAATTACGTGGACAAGCAGGTCCCACATTTTCCAAGCGGCCAAATTTAATTGGCCAGCGTACGTTGCGGAACGGCAGGGCTCCTGTCCGAAACGAAAAAACGCTTCTGAGTGAGGGTGACGATCCTATTGATTTTCTAGTTTCAAACTTCTTCTCCTGTGCAAATTTCAACTAGAGCAAAGGAGAACGAATCGAAACAGAGAAAAGGGAGGAGGAGAATTTCTTGAAACAGTAAAAACTTGGAAGAAGATGCACTCGAATCACCTTGGGGAAGCCGACGAGATAGACACGAGTGATCGAGGCGAGAAAGGGGAGAAGGAATCCTCCGCCACGGAGAGATCTATGTGAAACACGAC
>NW_018165520.1:222476-271895 GCF_001263595.1 Phalaenopsis equestris
GGAAACCCGACGCTTGGATAGAAGGCATAAGAGACGATGGAGCCATGAATCATATCGCGAGGGGGTAAAACTAATAATATTAGCTCGAGGAATCGGGCCATAGGGAGAATGCGGCCTTCTTTCAAACGGAAATGAAAAAAAAAAACGGGGCGTGGGCCTCGCAGCCCAAAAAAAAACCGTCCCTAAAAGTGAAAAATTGTGGTACGTAAGCTCGTTTCCCCGTACTCGATTGCGCGAGCTTTCCCAAAATGGCTACGGAAGATATATCAGGTCATCTGGGTCTCCGAAGGAAAAACTATTCCGACGCCTCTGGTTCTCCAATGCCCACCTTGCGGGCTCTACTGCCCACCACAACCGCCCTCTTCCCAGATAGTCAACTAATGTTCCGCCGCCGTATCGCCGTCATTGGTGCGGGCGCCGCTGGGCTCGTAGCTGCGCGGGAGCTCCGGCGTGAGGGTCACAGCGTCGTCGTTTTCGAACGTGGTCACGGCGTCGGCGGAACCTGGGTTTACACTCCTGCAATCGAATCCGATCCCCTTGGCCTCGATCCCAATCGAAAGATCGTCCATTCCAGCCTCTACGATTCTCTTCGCACCAATCTCCCTCGGGAATGTATGGGCTTTTCCGATTATCCTTTCGTCGCCATCACCGAAAATAGTGATAATGACCGTCGTCGTTTCCCAGGACATCGTGAGGTGCTCCGCTATCTTGAAGATTTTTCGAGGGATACCGATCTTAATGGAATGATACGATTCGGAACCGAGGTTATCAGCGTGGAGATGGAGGGGGAGGGAAGGTGGGCTGTGAGGTCGCTCAAGATCGACGATGGCCGTGCCGACGACGAGACTGAGGTCTATGAAGGTGTTGTTGTTTGTAACGGCCACCATACTGAACCTCGAATTGCGGAAATTCCTGGTATTCTACAAGAGCCCTTTTTTTCCCTTCATTCTCTTCGCTTTTGTTGATGTCTAAAATTTTACTTCAGTTTTCTGGATGGGTTTAGTATTGAATGAAATTGAATGATCTGTTGCTCAAAAATAGAAACCAAGTAGCACAGACTGTTTGTTTTGGTAAAAAAATTAGGCTTTGTTTGTATTGAAGGAAAATGACAAAAAAGATATTGTTTGTTTTAGTGAAATTTGATGAAATCTGCATCCATTGTTTATATCTTTTTCAATTTTCCTGTGGTCTTTTTCTTTCACTCAAATTTCTAGCATTCAAGACATCCTTAATGTAATTTTAGACTATTTGCCTGTAAACTAGTAATGGAGAGTCGCTACTATACCAGCCATATGGAAGTCCTAACCGAGGAACTGACATGCTAAGATTGTTTGAAGTGTTCTATCATAACAAAATCTATGTTCTTTTTTCCTAAAAAAACCTAAATAATTTTTAGCTTTATATTTAATTTAATAGGAAATTGGTGCTCATATCCCAAACACCTATACACTCCAAAAATTTCAGCAGTATAACATCAAGATGGGTGAATTTTAGAAGTTTACAATTCATGTATATCACTTGTCCAATCATGTCGACATTGTATATCGACCAAACAGATCAATGATGCAAAATGCAAGCAAAATCCATGCAATTTATCTTTCATATATACTATAAATCTAATTATTACTTCCATTTGGCATAGAAACAATGATACCCTCAATTCGTTGATTCTTAATGAAGAGTTAAATGTGCCTCTAACTTAAAAGTATACAATTAAAAGCCAACAGCTAAAATTCTCAATTTACCCAATATAGAAGTGTTTATGATAAATCTTCATTAATAGCACAAGAGAAATCTTATTTGAAAAACACTGACACATAGGATGAATTCTAAACTTTGTATGTAGTGCCAAACTTATGGATACAAATAAAGAAGGCATTTAATAAGCTTAACACTTAATCAATACTAATATAGTGTTAAGCATAAATAGTTATGAAAAGCAATAACTAATCATGGCATTTGTGAAGCAATATAATAAGTGTCAGTGAGATGTAGGTGGTGCATCTATGATTGTTACTAACTATTAGATCCATAATCATATGTGGGTTATACCAGAATCTTACTAGCGCTCAGAATGAAAAGATGACAAGAGAGAAAAAAAGAGGCAATGTAGATTGAAAAGTTTTAGGATTTTAGTCCAATGGGTTTAAGTACAAAAAAAATGAGTCTAATTGCATGAAATTGCATAACTTTGGGCTCTTCCGATGTTCTTATTTATAAATTTGATTCAGTTTTATATAGCTATAGGGAAGCTACATATTAAGTTACGTGGATAAAAAAGTTTTTTTAAGGCCTATCAATTATATGTTGTAAAATATATATGGCATGTGAATGCATTTTGCTAGAATTAAGTACTCTAACTTATAGCTGACTTGTTTGGAAGCCGTCATTCTCCCTTGAGAATGTCAATGATTTGATGAGTAATTCCTAAGCTTTGACAAATATGCCTTATCATGACGGATAGGATTGACCTTTAGCAAATATTACTTTAGATTATTGTGATTTCACCATCAGTTTGATAATTTCATCATGATTTTGGTGAGTTCACCATGTCTCGGGCAATTTAGCATGACACGAGCGAATACATGTTGTTTGTTAAAGTTCAAGCTATCGAATTTTGATATATTTTAATTTTCATTTATTTACCCCATTTTATTATATATACAGAAGGTAACTACGAAACAATAAGAGGATAATAACAAATATCATTTCTTCTTAAATAATTATCTTTTTTTTTGCTTTCCTTCTTTGGAGAGAATTTCATTTTGCCTCCTTGAATTCACTTTGGATTTCAACCTTAAAAAATAAATTAATAAAATATTTTGTATATAAATATATGTATGTATAAAAAAATAATGAAAGTAGTTAAGCTTGTCCCCGTATTGCTTTTTTGCATTGATTTTCACCTTTGATTGTATATTCCATGTCAATGTTGGCAGTTGCTTATAAATAGAGATATGTTTCTTTGATTTAAAAACTGCTTTCTTTCTTCTTGAATTATGCGATTTTGTTTACATGACTATTCCTTAAAGATAAAATAAAAATTTCAAACGATATTGTAGTTGCTAGCATCTTTAAGTGGTGACAGGAAAAAGAGAGAATGCTCTTTAGGAAAGAAGAAACAGAACTTTACTCTTTCTAAGAAAGTCCAGAAAAGGATCAAGTCTCTTTAGTACAGCTGACGACTTATCCTATGGGATCAACTGGTATTCCTCCTCTGCCAACTGAAAATTTTCTTGGATTGATGAATGCTTTGAATATTGCTAAATATCAGCATATTTAGTTAGCTATTAAGATGCATGGAATTGTTCTATTGCAATGTCTGGTATCAATAATGTATATGTATATTTTTTTTTAAGACAGCTCTGACAACTTCAACTAGTCCACTAGCAGACAAATTACTCTAGCAGTCTAAAAAGTTTGTTGGCAAGAAGATCATCTTGAATATAAGGTCACTTATCTTTTGTGGTAAAAGATGTTGAGTCAAAGGATTTTTTTGTAAGTTTCTCCTCAACATTATAGATTTTTATTCAATGAGTGACTTTTAGTTGAGTACCAAGCCATTATTAATGCAAGAACCAATTCGACATTGATTTCAATAAGTTCATCTCAATAAACTATGTTGGTTAATTTTTTGTTGTATCATATTGAGCAATATATTTTTAGCTTTGTTAAGAACTTTTTTATTCCCCAAGCATTTTTTGATGAGCCAAGATCAATGGATGTCAAAGTTGTTTCCTCGCAAAAGCCTACAAAAGAAACTATTGAAGGGATTTTATGGATTATCTAAATACTCCATAAATTGTAAAAGATCGTGAGATAGTAATGATGTTGAGCTTGCAACTACTACAACAACAACAACAATAACAAGCCTTTATCCCACTAAGTGGGGTTGGCGATGTGAATTTTTTTTCTCCATGCGTCCTATTGAGTATCATATTTTTATTTAATTCTAATAAAGTATGATCATTTGTATACAATATGCCCAAGTCTTTTTAGGTCTGCCTGTACCTTTCTTAACATAAGTCAAATCTAAAACATCTACTCTCCTAACAAGGTTATCATATGATTAACATTTAATGTGACCAAACCATCTAAAACGCTTCTCTCTAATCTTGTTAGTCACTTGAGTTACTCCAAACCTTTCACAGATGTATATTCATTTTGCATTTTGTTGAGTTTGCAACTGTTAAGGAAAAACTATCACATTTGTCTTGCAAGAAAGTTCAAATGATGCTAAAAGCTTTTCATTGATACTTCGAGGGAGTTGATTGATGTTTTTCAAGGAAAATTAAAAATATGACGAGAGAGATGATTTCAATGAAATCATTCTTAATTTCATTACAAAATTAAGTTGAGACGAAGAGGATCAAATTTAAAAATTAACTTGTCCTCCTGAAAGCAACATCTAAAGAAGAAAAGAATGTGCTACTTGGAAAAATCAATATTTTGGAAAATTTTCAAAACCCATTTTTTGAGGAATTCGTCAACTTTCTTTCTCGAGACTTTCTGAATTTGAAAATTGAAGCTATCCTTGGTTGAAAGGCCTTGGACTCGTCGAAGTCAAGTTATTTCTTAGATGCAGCGAGCTCATACTTCAAATAATCAAAGTAGGAGAGTTTCTAGTGATGTAATTTTAATCCATTTGGAAAAGTTCAAATGTTGGGTTGACTTGAAGTCATTCTTGATGTATATTAAAGGAATTCACATTTTTTATTTGTGGAATAAAATTCTAAAATTCTTTCTTATGCTATGATTTAATTCAGCTGCTCGTGTTTCATGTCTCTTGAAATGATCGATAATTTTTTAGAAGTAATGATGACAATTCATAATAATTTAATATTAAATTTGAAATGTGAAATTCCAAAATATCTCTGATTCAATGTTTATCAAAGTTATCATTTCTTTTTCTTATAAATAGTTCTCAACTTTATTTGAAAATTTCCTTGTTTTCTCTCCTCGTCTTCAGTCAAGACTCATTATTTCTTCTTTGTTTCAATCTTCTTGGTCCTTGCAACGACGAACATAATTAAGCATATCTAATAAGCTTTTCAAAGAGTGCGACTACTCTATTTCTCAAAAGCGATGGTTTCAAGGGTGAAAATTTTATAGATGCTATATGTTTATAATGATTCATATATAATTTTAGCTCCAATTGTTGGTGAGTTTTTGAACGTTTTTTTATGGAAAATGAATTATGTTATTATGAGAGTCACTTACCTACTTGGCTATAGTTTTCATCATATTTGAAGTTAGTGGTTATAAAAAACTTCTATGAATTCTTCACGATATAAATCATGACTAATTCTTATACTATTATTATTTTCTTTATTTCTTATTTATGCAAGATGAAGTTATTTTTTTTTCGGCATATATTTACCATAAAAGCATTTTAGGATTGTTGTGTTTTATTTTCATGTAGCCACATTAAGACTTCCAGATTGAAGAATAAAGAGTTGGAAGAACATTCTGTTTTGGTACATATTTTAGATAATAATTGGTTAAAGCATTTGGCTCCATTCTTGGAGGACAACCTACATTTGCCCAACCTATAGAAGTATGAATATGCTTAAACTTTTTGTTCGGCGACTTGTGTTTATATTTTCTTATTTTTTTTATTGTTTCTTTTAGATAGTCATGCTATATACCTAGGATCGAAGGCTTTATGGGTTTTGAGGTTTTTGGAAGAGGGGGCTTCAAGAAGAATAAAAAGAGAATGAAGAAGCTTGCGAAGAAAACTAAAAACAGTTGCCTATTATTTTGAGGATTTTAAGGACACTAACATTGAAATTATTTTCGTCATACAATGGAAAAGAGTAATATATATGTCAGTTAAGTTTTTAATAAATCAGTATAAATATTTGATGTTATTCGATGAATCTTACTATATTAATAACATATTTATATCATTCTACATCTACACAACCGTCACAGGAGCATCATCAAAAAATTGTATCATTTAAGTTATTTAATATCAATATCTTTTTCCATTTACGTGCATGAATACCTCAGCGTTCGCTTGCTAGTACCATAAAATGGTGATTCCTTCATGGTCAGTCATGCACATACAAGTAATCAATATAGACATATCATTTGTGTGCTCATCACATTCAATTCAATTACTATTTATATAGTAATAACCAATGCATGATAGTAAGTAGCACAAACCCATATTATTAATAACAGCGTGACTAATAAAGAAAAAATATCTCAATCAGAATAAAACTTATGCAAATATCATTAACTATAAAATGGTTAAGAAGAAATAAATATTACTGTAGATTAAAAGTAAGAGTACTTACCTTGATTTTAGACTATTTGTTTGCTCGTAACTTGTATTATTTTTATTAAATTATGACATATAAATATAAAATATAAAATATTCAATTATCACTTTACTTAATTATGTTTTAATTTAATTATGAATTATTTTGTATCACACTGTTTTTATTAGAATTTCAATATTTTAAACTTTAGTTTAAATGTTATAGTGAAAAGTAATATTAAATATTATTAATTTATACAACAAATACTTTTAGAATTAAGACTCTAACATTTCTTTAGTGCTTGAATCAAATACACTTAAGTTTAACATTTAAATATAAACCTATATAAATAATAACTAACTTAATAACCTTACCTTTATCTTCAGTTGAGAACCCTGTTCTCGCATGCGAGCCCCTTTCTCGCATGGCTGCGTGCAATACTCGGCTCGTCTTTAACACAGTGTAACGAGTTGAACTCCTTCCTCCTTCCTGCAACTAGCTTGGTTCAACCTCGTCTTCTTCGTGCTGAATGCCACGAGTCACTGTCCTCTCTGCCTTTGCATGACACTGGAGCTCTGGTCTAAGTGGCGGCTCAACCCAACAGCGAAAACTCTCGACTTCGTCACCTCCTTCCTCCCCTCAGCTCTACAAGGACGTCATCGTCCTTCAACGTCCTTGCCTTCGGCTTCGAGGAAGCGCTAACTTGCGCCATTCAACTCTTAGGTAAGCCGTGTTGTCTCTTTTCTCGACCCGTATGCGACAATTTATAGGTGAATTCACCTCTTCAGCTTCCCGACCTCCCCTCATTTCCTCTCCATTTTGCTCAACTCTTCGTTTTCTCTCCTCCGACAATAAAAACGAGACATTACAATCTTTTCCACTTACAAAAATTATCCTCGAAATTTACAAAATGGATCGTAAGTCATCAATCAAGCATGTTGACCTGAACTACCCATAAATTTTCTATCGAACTCCCTTCTTTTAATTTCGGGTGTAGCCATATGTATGAATGGATACTGCAACAACAACAACAACAACAAGCCTCTATCCCACTAAGTGGGGTTGGCCACAAGAATCCCTTTTTTTTCCATTGCGTCCTATTGAGTGTCATATTTTCATTTAATTCTAACAGATTAAGATAATTTTTTTATACAATATATCCAAGCCTTTTTAGGTCTATCTCTGCCTTTCTTAACATAAGTTAGATCTAAAACATCTACTCTCATAACAAGATCATCAGTTGGTCGACGTTTAATGTGACCAAATCATCTAAGATAATTCTCTCTAATCTTGTGTGCCACTGAAGCTACACCAACCTTATCACAGATATATTCATTTCACATTATGTTTGAATGGATATACTTTTTAATTTCAGTTAACTTAAATTTTTTATTTTTATTAATATTAAGATTTTATTATAATTACCATATTGGCTCTTTCATCCATATTAAATTAATTAATCATAAAACTTGACTCTGATATCACTTTTGTCAGGACCTGACATGTGGTTTGGAATTTACTAAGGTGAGAACAGACGGTCGGATGGCGGGAACTAAGTTTTCTATATTCATTTACCAATTAACAAATGAAGTATCCACAAATCAAATCAAATTAAACCATTATTATTAAATTTACTTTGATACTGGTTAATCACATTTTCTACAAATATTTTCTTTTCTATTGTTCATATTTTAATTAATTAAATTAACCTGAAAAGTTATATTAAAATAACAGTGACCTAAACATATCACTGAATACTCATACTCCTTAACTATATTAATACAAAGGAAAAAAAAAAAGGTAATATGCATGTGAATTAAACTTTTAATAAATCAATATTAACATTTGATGTTATTCAATGAATCTTATGATATGAATAACATATCTATATCATTCTATATTTGTACAATCATCACATAAGCTCCGTCTAAAATTTATATTACTTAAGGTACTTCAATATCAATATCTTTTTTCATACATGCACGAATACCTTAGCATTTTTCCACTAGTACTACAAAAAGATGACTCTATCATAGTCGATCAAGCATATACAAACAGTCAATATATATATATTATTCATACGTTCATCACATTCAATTCAATTTACTATATATATAACAATAACCATTGTATGATAGTGAGTAGCTACAAACATATATCGTTCATAACAATATGACCAATAAAGAAAAAAAATATCTCAATCAAAATAAAACTTGTGCAAGTATCATTAACTGTAAAATGACTGAGAGGAAACAAAATATTACAATATATTAAAAGTACGAATGCTCACCTCGATGTTAGACGATCTGTTTGCTCATAACAAATATTATTCTATCAAATTAGCACTTATAAAATATAAAATATTCCTTTATCACTTTACTTAATTGTGTTTTAATTTAATTATGAATCATTATTGCATCGAACTATTTTAATTAGAATTTCAATGCTTTAAACTTTAAGTTTAAATATTATAATCGAAATTAATATTAAATATTATTGATTTACACAAAAAATATTTTTAGAATTAAAACCCTAATTTTTCTTTAGTGCTTGAATTAAATGCACTGAAGTTTACCGTCTAAATTATAAACTTATAATACATACATACATACATACATACATACATACATACATACATACATACATACATACATACATACATACATACATACATACATACATACATACATACATACATACATACATACATACATATATACATACATGCACATGCATGCATGCTCCCTTCTTCTCTCGTGGCTGCGTGCGATACTCAGCTCATCTTCAACATAGAGCAACGAGTTGGACTCTTTTTTCTTCCCCGCAATCGGCTTGGTTCAACCTCGTCTTCTTCCTTCACTCTTAATGCCACAAGTCACTCACCGTCTTCTCTACCTTCGCATGACACTGGAGCTCTGGTCGAAGTCGCAGCTTAACCCATCAGCGAAAACTCTAGACGCCACCGCCTCTTTCATCCCTTTAGTTCGATAGAGACATTGTCGTTCGTCGATGTCCTTGCCTCCAGCTATGGGGAAGCCTGCCATTCGACTCTCAGGTAAGCCGCGTGGTCTCTTCTTTCAACCCGACTGTGAAGTGTTATCGGCGAATTTACCTCTTCTACTTCTTGACCTCTCCTCGTTTCCTCTATCCCCTGCTCAATTCTTTGTTTCCTTTCTCACTCTTTGGTTGTTTGATTAATCTCTTCCGGCAACAGAAACGAGGCATTACACAAACTAAACATTTTAATGAGCTGAACTCAATAATACTAAAACTTATCCAATTTGAGTCCAAGCAAACTTAAAATGTGGTTGAAAACTTTGGGTTATTAATTTAATGTTTAAATGTTATCCAAAATTTATATGCTTATGGTCAAATTGAGTGTGTTAACGAGATAAATCCAACAAGTTTAAAATCACTCAATTGCTAGGCCATTAAGATATTTAAATGTTGATTGAATGGCTTACAATCAAAAGATTTACACAGATCATTTTATGGAATGTTTTGAAGCTTTGGCCAAACTAATCAAAATGTCACTTTGAAAATCCGTAAATGGACTCACATGCTCCACATGAGTAGGAATTGGACTTGAGTTTCGAGAGATTTTGAAAACTTAAAGAAATTTAAAGCTCTATTTGACATTTGATACTGAGGGTCACCAGTGGCCACTACATCATTTGATTGCTGAAAATCACCAGAAGCCACTATCGTTGTCCAACTTTCGATGCCCAACTATCACTTTTTGACCACCACCACCCAATAGTTATAGTCTTTTTGTTGTCATTTGACCTCTATTGTTGGATTGATGTCGTCCAACTATAATCTCCTAAGCATGGAAGTCTGATCTTAATCTTTCGTCCATCATTATTCGACTACCACTGCTCAACTGTTATTGTTTAATAGTCGGCGGCGTCCGATTAACGTCATCTAAATGCTATTATCTCTTCAAGACATCTAGCTCTGTGGAAATTACATGAGACCCTATAAGTGCTCTCATTTTTGCAATCTTATCATCTTCATTTATAGAGAAGAGTTGACTTTTATAACCTCATATATATAGTAGATTATTTTCAGCAGGCTTGGTCCCATGGCATTATTCTTTTCTGGATTTACCACATAAAAATTTGTCTTTTTTTATTCTCATTTTATTTATTTGTTTGTGTGGGAATCTGCGTGTAAAGCTAGGTTGTAAACCACTCTCTACCGTCACAAATTTTGTTAGCATGCACCAAGGCTATATTAAGGATAAATTATTTATATTTTGCTTTATAATTTAATGATTATCTAGGATTTTATTTAAAAATATGGTTCTCTTTAATTCTTGGAGATGATTTAAGTTTGCATAAAGTTTAAATCTGATTTAAATTGCCTTTAAATAGTCCCACTATAACAATCAAGGGCGTGGAAATCTCTCTCATTTCCTCACTTTCCTCTCCTAGTTGGTTCTATTCACAAACCCAAACAGATGGCCACCATCTTGACACCTCCTGCAAGATCCAGGACAGCTTCCCAGTAGTCTGTCCTGTGCACAGTGCTGCTTGTTCTCGCTGTTGGTCTGAATCTGTGATGTCAAATTGCTGTCCAGAGTTTAGCGGAGGAGTCGAACGAGAAAAAAAATATGCTCTTTTTGCATTTTTCAGCGAACCTGAAGCTAAGAAAGTATCAATTAGCTGCTGCCAGAGAAGAGGAACTCAGAATCAGAGTGACAAGTTCCTATTTTACACCAATTCAGTGAGCAAATCCATAAAAGGCTTGCGTCTATATATTAAAAAAGAGTCAAAAACAATGAGAGAAAATTTCTAAAGTGTGAAATAATGCTCAAGGGACTTCTAGTTGATTGATAAATTTTTAGAAAACCTAGAAAATTCTTAAAATCTTAATGCATAGATTCAAATCTTTTATTGTGGACTTGTGCTATGATATTAAGAGCCTAGCATCATATCATTCTAATCAACGCTGCTCATCCCTCCCAGGCAACACTCTCTTTTGCCAGGTTGACCTCCCCCCTGCCTTTTCTCTCTCCCTATGTTGGTCCACTGTCCTCCTTGCTCTTGTGCTGTTTCCCTCCCCCGTCTCCCTTTTGAGGATCTTAAAGAGGTGAAGGTTTCACTTGAGATGGTGGGGACAAGTCCAAGTCCCCTGAACGTTTTCTGTCAAGATACTACATGCACCTCTAGCATGTTATATACTGCATACCTTGAATGTCTTCCACAATATTGTTGTCACTCTCATAATTTCTTGGAGCTTCATTGAATATATGCTTTTACTTCATTTTTTTGTTACATGTGAGGTGCTGATTTAATATGCTGTAGTTGTAAAGGAAAAACATTGTCAATTTTAAATTGCTTAGAACACTATTGGTTATTGCTTTTATGATTAAATTATGACACTTCTTTGCTAGTAGTAATTCGTTTAGTTCTGTCATCAGGCATCGAGACTTGGCCTGGAAAGCAGATCCATAGCCACAACTATCGCATGCCCCAACCTTTTACTGGTCAGGTATTTGTTCTCTCATTGTATACCTCTCATTTCTTTTCTTTCTTGGTATTACATGCTTATCAGGTGCCATTTTTGTTGGATCATTAACTTTCCTTTCACTTCTTTTTTTCATCTAAACAATTTTTCGGCTTCTCCTTCTCAGTTATTGTATACAATCTCATTTATACTAATTTTAAAACGGGTAGGTTGTAGTTATAATCGGTAGCGCAACTAGTTCTGCTGACATCTCAAGGGAACTTGCTGGTTTTGCTAAAGAAGTTCATGTTGCAAGTAGAACATCACGCGTCAAAATCCCCATGAAGCAACCTGGTTATGACAACTTATGGCTTCACTCTATGGTAATAGCTTTGTTCCCTGTTGATTGAGACCCTGTTATTTTGAGCAGTTGTATTTTTGTGATGAAACTTGATGAAAATTTTAACTACTGTTTTGATGCAGATTGATAAAACTTTCAGCGATGGCACTGTAGCTTTCCAAGATGGGTGTTCTGTTCAAGTTGATGTTATCATGCATTGTACTGGGTAGGTGTATGCAATTTGAATTTGTAAGGTTCAGCATGTCTAGAATTTTGGATGATATTTGATGATAGATTCTAATCACTTAACATAATTTTTTGTATTGCTCTTGTATGTGATTGTGACATAGACCATACTTCTCTTTATCTATTAATTTCCATTATCATGCCTTTTTTTTTCCTAAATTGATTTCTATGATGATCTTGAATTTCTCAATTAATTGGTGACAAGAAATGGAGAAAATTGATTGAATTTCATTTAAACGTTGATCCATTATTTATACAATCCATGGAGAGCCATTAATAGAAAATTTACAAAAGCAGAGACTGTTAATTTGCTATACAATTATGTACATAAATTAAACTACCAGGATTCGTGATGTGGCATCCACTGGCAAATGGATGAATGAGCTGGTTATGGACTTAAGAAGGGAAAAGAAGTGCTGGTAGGCTGCCACCTTGCCTAATAACAGCTGTTGTGGGTCTCATGGGGTGGATGCCTTGGCGTGATATAAGGGTGCATTAGACATCGTGGAGGGCCAGCTGTAAGGCAAATTGATGAAAACTTGAATTTGGATCACTTACGGGATTGAACTTGCTATAAGGATGCTCCTTTGTTTATTAGAAGTCATAGAATTGGAAGCGGCAGTCTGTGGGTTGGTCTATGAGAGGTTAAGAGTTCCTCTAAGGTTACACATCTATGATCCAGAGCATAATAAGAGATAGGTGTGATTAAGGTTTTCAAATGGAGAGGCAAATATTTGTAAAAACAATTGGAAGACCTTACGGAATGTTTATAGATATGGTCCAGCGTTTGTAAGATTTTGATGAAACTTAAGGCGAAGAATTGCATGCAGGCAAAGATTAGGCCACTCTTGCCCTAGTTTGGACGAATTGAGTTCGAAGTGGCTTTTCTTGAATTTTTCTTTCTTTCATGGATTGTTGGATTAAGTCATAAAAGCATATGAGATGTAAGAGGTTTAGAATGTTTTAATCCATTTACTGCAGAAAGAAAATTGCTTGAAAAAATATCTCATTCAAGGAATGTCTCCGAGCAACTAAGCCAAAGAGGGAGGTGTTTCCCCAAAACACTGCAAAATTGGATTTCAATGAAAATAAAAATTCTTATTATAGCAATTGCAACATTTTAAAGCATTTTCCTTGGAACTTTACATTTGAAAATTTAAAATTTCCTGAACGGAGTGAATTTATTTCATGCTCCAAGGGTATTTGGGGTGGCTACATGGCAAGGCCTGAACCATGTGAGGTAGCTGATTTAATGGGAAAATAAACTTGTTGACTTCTCTTTGGCCGCTCCTTGACCTCCTTGGACCAATTAAATTAAGTATCGGAGCACATTTGTGTCGTTGGCACTCAAACTTCTATGACATAGATAGCCACATTCACCTAACTTGCTTTTTTATTTTGTCTTATTTTCAGCTTGACTTCTTGCTTGATGTATTATCGTTGTGACCTTTTGATTCATGGTTTCCCATATCCTTGTGCAACTACTAACATATACAATAATATAAACTCAACAAAAACTCGACACAACACTTTATCTAGTATATTATCTTTTTATAACACACACGCGCACAAAAAAATCACGTAAAAGAAATGACTGTAATATTATTTGATTGCAATAGACCTTCCCTGAAGTCTGCGTACTATCTTTTAGATTTAGAGTAAACATGCCAAGTTCCTCTCACGTAAGTCATGTATCCTTAGATGGTGGTCTCTCTTACCGCCTAATTAGAAACTCATTCTCTTCTTTTCTATTGTGTGATGCCTCATCTTAAATTCTACTCTCTTTTTAAAAAATATTTGGTTTTTTATTGATCTGCATTTTGCACCTATAGAAGAGTTTTTTTCTAAATTCCCATGTGAGAAATTTTCTTCTAAGAATGAAATGTCTTCAGCATTAAATATAGAAGTTATGTCATATGGCAATTATATGAAGTATGCATTTGGTTTGATTTTTATATGGATTTTGAAGGAGCCACAAGCCCTTGTATAGAGCTTCTTCTTTTTTGATGTATTTTGTTAAGGTCTTATTTTTATTATCACATATTCACTCATTATATTCCCTTGCATTTCTAGATTTACTTATAACTTCAGCATCTTTAACGTTATTTTATTTCATTTGTTTTCTTACATTTTCATGGAAAGCTGCAAAATTATTAACAAATGTAAATGCAATGTCTAAAAATCCATCAGATGGGACATCAATAATGTTAATGGTTAATTTGAGATTGTTTAATTATTTTAAATAAAGTTCCCTTGTTACTTTCAGAAATAGTATTACTTTAGTCAAATTTAGATGTGGCTAAGTGTAAGTCCCAATTGCCTAGCAACTTCCCCACTAAGCACGTAATGGGCCCCCTAAAGTTCTATTTACTATATTTGCCTATCTATCTGTGTGTGAAAAACTGAAGAGAATTCAAATATAATACCTATTAGTTTTCATTGAATTTTTCAAAAATAAGAAATAAAATTAGCAGTAGGGTAGTTCAGTCCAATTCAACCGAATTTGGTGCCCTTTTTTTTCTGTATGAGTAGGCTGTATGTCAAAGTGGGCTTGTAAGAAGTGGTGGAGAGATTTTTTCTGGTGGCTATATATCAGAAGTGGCGTGCGGACTTCTTTAATTCACTTCCTAACCCTATACTATCACCCTTAAGTATTCCAAATTCAACAAGTAGCTCATACCTTTTTTATTAAGTTATATTTTTAAGTTCATGCAAAGTGATTTTTTTTTCTGGTCGTATCCGAATTTGATCTAGATCAAGTAACAGAACAACATGACCATTTTCCAAACTCGGCTGATTCTTCTTAGGCAGGAAATCTTTATTTTAAGTAAATTAAATCTATCATGCTTTTCTTTTACTATAGTCAATCAATCATCATAAAATAACTTTTGTACCTGATTGAGGTCTGAATCCACATGTTTTTGGGCCATCGGAAATAAATTACTTCTCTTTTTCTTGATCACTAACCCGAGGAATTAGTACTAGAATTTAATTAGAAAATCCTTGGAAATTTTTTTTCTTTTTCTTAGCATCACTCTTGTCATCTGATTTTTTCTTCTTATTTGCATTCTTGATGCTGGGGCAGTCCCACTTGATATGACATGACTTCTTTTACTTTAAAATATTAAAAAGTCTGCTTTGGCTTTATTTAATATTTTACCTTTATTTCTATTCTTTCTTTTATCAGATAACTTCTTTTTGGCTTTTTAGAAAGCTGTTAAACCTTCAGGCAATCAATGCCACATAGTCTCCACTTAATGTTTCATTTTAACTCTTGGCAGATTCTTGAGGTTTTAGTATAATTTGTTTTTCCTTCTTCTTCATCTTATTTTCAAATATTTACCGTATCTATTATCATGAAAAATTAGCGAACCAAGTAATTAACCTATAAAATAAGTAGATAATCTTTAGACTCATATATAGCTGTAACTATGACATCTCAGGTGTTTGGCAAACATGTAAGAATTTTTTTCGACTTTCTTATCATTGGGTTATTTCTTTCTTAAAGAATGTATGGTAAAGATTATTTTGTTGAATTTAGTTTACATCTCTGATGTGATTTCATTAGGTTTCATGTAAAATAACTGTCATGAAGAAGTAGATTGATTTGTGATTATTTGACTTCATTAATACCCTCAAATGCAACACACAATGTTTGCCCTATTTCTTTCTAATTTAAATTGTAGAGATGTTTATGTAATCATTAGACTTGAATTCACAAAAGAAACATTTTAAGCACTTTGAATTTAACTATGCTAACTCACATATTTATTGTTCCCAATATTTGGAAGGTACATCAATGAACATGTCATTCGTATTTTTGGTCGGATGTGGATAACTACTTATACCAAATTTCACGTGTGGTGATCAATTGATTGAATAAAATTAAGTGGGCATTGTAACTTTTCAAACATGAAAAGAATATCATCAAACAAACGAAAACGGGTGATAGAATACCTTTGGTTATCAACCTTCTTATCCGAGTATGTTATAAGAACTTCTTTGGGTTGTTAGGCCTTTAAACGAAGAAACTTTTTGATATTAATTGAATGTTAAGGCAAAATAAAAAAAGGGATGTGAATAAATCTTTAAAGCTAACTAGATTCTTTCAAAGTTGTATGAAAACAATATATTTTCTTGTTAAAAAATAACGTGAGAATAAAGCTAACAAATTATTTTGGTATAAAATCCACATTGACATGGTTAGAACTGGTGATATTTTCTGTGTGATACGAAAAGTAGGGTGGTATAAGTGACATGTATGTAAACATAAGAAATATGTGAATGGTATGGAAATGATCCTTATTTTTACATATTTTTATAAAAAGATTTTTTCTGAACAGAATATAAAATAAAAAATATTTTTAATTTTTTGTTTTTAAAAGTAGAAAAATCATTAGCACCAAATATGGTTTTTAAAAAGATAAAATGAAAATAAAAACAAAACAAATTAATATATATATATATATATATATACATATATATATATATATTTATCATTTTCTTATATTCTTTTTGTTTGTAAATGACATGTTAAGGGAGTTAAATTTAAGCTTTATCCTCAGGTACAAGTATCGTTTTCCTTTCCTCAGAAGTGATGATATCATTGATGTGGATGACAATCGAGTTGTACCACTTTATAAGCACGTCTTTCCACCATTCGCCGCTCCGTATATTTCTTTCATTGGATTACCTTGGAAGGTTCCGGTCTTATGATTTCTGTTACTTGGATCATTTTGTAATTAATTTTTGTTTTGTTTATATATGAAACTTAATAAAAAATGTTGCAGGTCGTTCCTTTCCCCTTGTGTGAACTTCAAAGTAGGTGGGTAGCTGGTGTTCTGTCTGGTCGGATTGCTCTCCCAGCACCTGAGGAGATGATGGGCGATGTTAAAGCTTTCTATTCAGATATGGAGCAAGCTAAGCGACCTAAAAGATACACCCATAACATTGCAGATTACCAGGTATTTTGCCTTGGTTTTATCAAATAGGAACCTTTTAGTTTATTGAAGTGTCCAATTCTTAGGGGATGTTTGGCTGCACTTAGTATTTAAGTTAAGTAGGATTTATTAAATCCGATAAATTTGGATTTATTAAATCCAGTGATGCTCAATCCAAAATTATGTTTGCTATGATTTCATTTAAATCCTTATAAATCCATATGGAATGTTTGACATTTACTTTAGGATTTAATACTTTAGTATGTGATCCCCTTAAATCCATCTCCCAATCGGATTTCATAATTCCCGGATTTACATTAAGCTAGAGCAATTTTTAGATTATGGCCAATGGAGGGATTTGGAGGAGCTGAAATCACATTTGGTGTATTTACATTAAATCCAACTTAAATTCATCTTAAAGTAGCCTACCAAACACTGCCTTAGTAAAATGTTTTGTTATTCCTCTCTTCATAAAGTATGAACATTAACTCCATATATTTTTGCATATAATATGGAGATGCTCTTAAGATTTTCAAAGTGAGGTATATAGGCTAAGAGTTTAGCTTGAAATTAAGGACGTAGTAGAAAAACTAAACTCATGGAGAAAACATTACTTCCTTTCATTATTTACATGCAGCGGTACATATATATGGAAATAACTCTTCCTAATTTATAAACTTACCAAATATATATAATCTAAATTTGGAAAGGAAATAATTCTGAAATTAAAACAACGAAACATAAATAGAAAGAAAGTAAGCTAATCAAGGGGTTTCCATAATTGTCTCCAATTAAATTTCTCAAGATATAACTTTTCAATTATAAATTTTCACACTCCCCCTCAAGCTAGGTCATATATGTTGTAAAGGCTAAGCTTGGTATTCAACACAGTGAAGCTACCCAGGATTAGAGCTTTAGTGAAGGCATTCACAACTTGGAGATAAGTTGGAATGAAGATCAAGCGAATAATGTCATCATTGACCTTTTTAGAGATATAATGACTATCAATCTCGCTGTGTTTGGTCTTTTCATGATGCATAGGTTTCTTTGCAAAACTAATGACGGCTTGATTTTCATTGAACATCTTTATGACATTGACTGTGGAGTATCCCAACTCATTTAGTAATCTTTGGATCCAATTCCTACACAACTTCCCAAAACAAGTGCTCGATACTCAAATTCCACACTACTAGAGACCACCGCTTGCTTCTTGCTCTTTAATGTGACAAAAGTTTCTCATACATTGGAACAATATGTAGATGTGGATCTTATATTAGTGAGTTTTCCAACCCAACTAACATCAGTTTAAATATCATCCTCTCTATTGTCCGATTTCTTAAACAATAACACTCACAACGGTCATTTTAAGAAATATCAATATTTTTTAAACAATCTCCAATTTTTTTCATTTAAACTATTCATATGTTGAATCACAATGCTGACATTGTAAGAAATATCAGGTTTGATGTGTGATAGGTAGATAAGCTTTCCTACTAATCACTGATATCAACATTTTTTCACTGGTATCTTTTCTCTCTCTGAATATAACTATTTATTGAATTTTATAGGAGTCTCAATATGTTTACACCCCTGCATCGTTGTTTCTTTTAATAGGTCTTGGATTTATTTTATTTGAGATGTCACAATTCCTGTCTTCGATCTGATCACTTCCATGTGCAGAAAGTATCTCATAGCTCCTAGATCTTTGATTTCAAATTTTGTGACATGAATCTCCTTAATATTCCCAGTCTCTTTTTCATTATCACCTAGCAGGATCATATCATCTACATAGATATTGAGTATAGCTTTCTTAACTCCTATGTCTGCTTTATGAATAGTGTATGATGAATTTGGTTTTGGATGGACCAATTAGATTTCAGTCTTGAAAATAATGTCAAACCAAGCTCTTAGAGATTGTTTGAGGCTATATTGTGACTTGCTTAGTTTACAAACCAAATATTATTTAAGTTATTTGCTAGCTCTGGTGAAATCTCCATATACACTTCTACCTCAAGGTCTCCATTTAAAAAAATATTTTTCATATCAAGTTGATGCAGCTCTCACTCTTTGTTTCTTGTCAATGAAAGAACCCTTACAATATTTGCCACTGGTGTAAAGGTCTTTTGCTACTCTATCCCATAGTAATGAGAGAAATTTTTTAGCCACCAACCTTGTCTTAAACCTCTCAATGCTCCCATCTTCTTTATACTTGACATTGAACACCCATTTGCGGCACCCAATTGGTCTTTTGTTCGGAGAAAGTTTTGTAAATGTCAATGTGCTATTTTGATCAAGTGCTTGAATCTCTTCTTTAACTATCTTTTTCTATTCTTAAATTTGAAGCGCTTCATGAATATATTTGGGTATCTGCACACTGTCAAGTTGTGATACAAAATTTGTATTTGTTGATAATAACTTCTCTTAGGCGACATACTCTTGGATAGAATAATTTGTGTAACTTTTCCTGTCTTCTCCACCGGATTCTACCTCCCTTGGAACTTCAGAGATGTGATGATTCAAGTTTGGTTGTGAAAAGTCAGTGGTTGCACATTGTCCCTATCATGCTCAGTTGATTTCTTTCTCTTAGCGTACACACGAGTTTACTTCTTTTCAATCTCGGGTTTGATATGCTCAGTTGGTGGAACTTGGGACACAAGATGGTTAGAGGAAAGTAGAATAAGTTGTGAATACTCTAGATCAGTGTCGGTATTCAGATTAGTTTGACGAAGTGGAAAAAAGTTGTGATGACTCTAGATCACTATGAGTATCCAAAATAATGTCCCAAGAATGATATGTACCTGAAGTCTCTCTCTGAATATTAGATTTACGGTGGTATGGTTGATTTTCAAAGAAGGTAACATCCATGGAGTTATAATATATTTTCGTGTTGGGAGAATGTCACTTGTTCCCTTTTTTGTTAGAGGTATAACCACGAATTATATGTTTGATGGACTTTAGGTTAAGCTTTGTGCAGTATGGTTGATGAATGTGGACAAAAGAGACGAGTAAATATTTTTAGAGAAAGATTGGATAGGAAAACTCTAACAAAAGGGCATTTTTCAAACAAAGCACAGAGAGGAGCTTTGAATCCAAGAACTTTGCTTGGCTTTCTATTGACGAGGTAGGTGTTTATGAGCACATCTCCCCAAAAAAATTTTGGGACATTGTGTGAAAGCATTATCAATCAAGATACATCAAGGAGATGTCTTATGCTTCCTCTCAGCTATCACATTTTGTTACAAGTATCACATAAGAAATCACATGGATGATACCATTCTTTATAAGGGATGGACCAGGGATAGATTTGAAGTATTCCTTTGCATTACCAGTTTTGAGAATTTGAATTTGCATTATAATTGAGTGTAAATAATGTCATGAAATGATTGAAGGATCTGTGCAGTTTCAGATTTCTCCTTCATAAGGAATATCCAATTGATTCTAGTTTGATCATCAATAAAGGATACAAATTATTTGTCCATTAATGGTTTTGAATCTTGAAGGTCCCCGAATATCACTATAAATGATAGAAAAATGATATAGAGGTTTGTAGTGAGACAGATGGTATACATAACGAGTATGTTTAGCCAATTGGTAGGTTTTATACTTATAGAACTGTCTTTTGTTGACTAAAGAGATGGAGGTATAACTTTGTAATATAATGAAAATTGGGATGAGCCAGATGATAATATCATAATGGAACTTGACTTTCAACAAATTCATACAGAACATGCTCAGGATCATGAGAAGAGGTTGAGAAGACAGGTGAGGCACTTATGTATTAAGAGAATAATTATCCTTAATCAAATATAGACCTCTATGCAATTCAACATTGTCAATCACCTTTCCGGAATCCACTACCTGAAATTCATCAAAGTAAACTGGAATTTAGTAACATTATTCAAGTCATGTGTAAGTTTGCTAATTGAAATTAAGTTGTAATCTTGTTTGGGAACATATGACACTGAAGAAAGCTGAATATCTTTGGAGATTTTCACATCTTCGTTCCCAACAATCCTGGAGAGATCCATCGGCAAGTCTAACAAATTTGGGGTTGGTGATTTCTTGGTAGTTAGTGAGAGCATGAATGCACCTAGAAATGTGATAACAAGCATCTGAATCTATTATCCATGGTTGAAATCCTCCATTGTTAGCAAAATATGGGGATATCGTACCTTGGAGTAACTTCAAGCTGGTAGGCTCCAGAGTAGAACTAGACGTCTTCATTCTATACTTGGTCATGATACCGTGCATGTTTAGGGTTGTTGCTGCTACAAGAAGAGTAGGAATAGAGGAATGCATAGGAGGGCTGGCTGCTGCTGCTGAGAACTACAAGAGATTGGCTTACAAATTGTCGATCTAGTTTAACTTCCCTTCCTATCACATTTATGCCCAAGGACATCAGAGGCACACCCCCAGTTCCGCAAATGTCACTGGATGCAAATTTTGATTTAGACTCGTCTGCTGCATCAACAATTGCAGGAGATTTACTGCTGCAGGGATTTGCTTAATTGATTGGCTGCTGCAGCAGAAGATTTGTTTTTGTTGTAGAGAACTGCAGGAGGTTTTCGGCGGAGGAGGGCGGAGGAGGGCCTGCGGAAGGGAGGATTTTGGCTGCAGGGAGGAGTTCCAAAGAGTGCCTGTAACCTGCAGGAAGAGTGCTGGCTGCAGGGAACGATGTGATTTGCGAAGGCATGCAGGGGCTCCGGGGGCAGATGAAGTGCCTGCAACCAAATATGGAGAGAACCGACTGCAAGGAAGTTTTCCACCATGCCAAGAAGAAGCAGGTTTTCTAGACTTCTTTATTCTTTATCAGCTGGTGATTTCCAACGGAGCAGATTTTGGGTAGAGGAGAAGAAGATTTTCAGCTGTAGGAGAAGTTAGGGTTTGTTTTCAATGCTCTGATATCATCTAGATAAACTGAACCCTTGAAAAAACTACTCCCTTTAATCATTCACATGTAGGGTTCATAAATAGGGAATCCCCCTTCCTTATTTAGAAACTAACCAAATATATCTAATTTAAATTTGAAAAGGAAATAATTCTGAAATTAAAACAATGAAACATAACCATAGAAAGAGAATATGCTAGTCAATAAGCTAATCAAGGGGTTTCCATAATCGTCTCCAATTAGATTTCCCAAGATTTAACTTTCCAAATATAAATTTCCACAGATGTGCTGAAATCAAATCAAAATTTGACTCCCATCACTTCAAATGAGATGCTACAGCCTGCTTGCCAAAAATTTTTTGCTTGACCTACTCTCCCAAAATATTGAGCGGTTATAGTTTAACTAAATGCAAATCTATGAATATTTACATTTCTATCAACAACAACAACAATAACAAGGCCTTAATCCCACTACGTGGGGTATTAAAAATCTAAAAAAGCTATAAAAATGGATTTTTTGTGAGCTCAAATTGGCTAAGCATGAGCTATGATTACATCACAACCAGGCTAATAAATTTTTTGTTGATTGAGCCAACCAATGCATGTTTGAGTAATCTTTTAGTGACAATGGATTGTTCTGAAATTCTCTCATTTTCAGCGCTAGAGATATATTGGTTTATACTGCATAACATGTTATGATATGTTAGATTTTCTACTGATGCAAGTAAAATATTAAACAAAAAAGGAAACTTGTAAAGGACAAGGTTGTTAAGAATAGATCTAGAACATTTAATGGATGTGATTTTATTTCTATCAATCAATTTTGTTTGAAGATTGTGTGATATTTTAGGTGCAACAAGTTGAAGTACCTTAATTATCATCATACAAGACTATATGGATACATATGACAAATTTTAGAGCTAAAACTTAATGATTAAAGTGGATAATTTTCTCTGAAGTACTTGTGCTAAAAAATATTAAGAAGACTTAAAGTTCATGTTAGAAGTTATATTAGAAAATAATTTATTCCTATCAGAAGTTATGAGAATTAAATTTATTAGTTTTGATTGGAGTTATTTTGTTTTCTATTTTATGATTTATGTTATTTCTTTTATCTCCAAGTAATTAATATGAATTAATTAATTGGAGATATAGGTGTTATATTTTTTTTCATGTTATTTTCTTTTTATCATCTTTTCTATTCTAGGATTCATGTAAGGGTTATTTATACCTCCATTTTATGTCAATAATATTATTCCGTATTTTTCAGAATTTAAACATGGTATTAGAGCCAAATTTTTTACCCTAGCCATCGATCCTCCTTTTAGGGTCTTCGCCGGACTCACTTTCTGCCATGCTCCTCGCAGAGTGACTCTCTGCCAAACTTTCTATGGGCAACCATAAGCACTAGAGTTCTTCGCAGGTTCTCCCTGCGGATTGCAAGCTTCCTGGAGACTTCTTTCTACAGGGCCTCGCTGTAGGAACCAGTCGCCAATGTCGATCCCTGTGCCAGTGTCGATCCTTGGAGCCGACAATCCTTGTAGGTCTTCCGTAGCAGCTTTGTCCTCTTTTATTTGTTGCGAGTAAGCATGATTCCCTACATAGGGGAGCAGTTTTCTCCCTCCTATAGAAATCCCTACGTTCAAATCCGGACATTGCAATGATTAGTTCTCTTTCTGGTGGAAATCACGGTTTTTGCCTTGCAGCAGAACCACACAAAAGGGGGGAGCCATGTTTCTCGTTGTCTTCCCTGTAGGCTCTTCCATGGTCATTTTCTCTGCAGGTTTTAATCACTGATCCTTCCTGCGGGATCTTCTAGTTGTCGGACCTCCCGATGTCCTCCTAGGACCACCAAAGCACCTACCTACAGTCGTACCTATCCCCTACACGCTTTCCCACCTCTGGAACCCCCTCCTGTATCCTTCCTCTCCGACGTAATTCCCTCTTGCAGCTTTTCACGTAGCCGGAATGTCCTGCAGACCTACATGTTGTCGGTTGGACCTCTGTACATACTCCTGCGGCTAGTTCTCTCCCCTGTAGCCTTTCCCACCCTGGTCTTCCCTCCTACAAGTTTTCCCGCCGCTAGATCTACCTATGCAAATTTTAGTTAGTTGAACCTCTTCACTGCAGGCCCCTAGCAACCAGAAGTCACTTTGCTGACTGGAAAACTTCCCTGCATATCTTACAAGCACCTTCCTGTTGGCTGCAAATTCTTGTCAGCCGCACATTCCTACAGCCGCCTCTGTGGCGTCCTCCGCCATTTCACATGATGGATTGTTGAAACGAAGAGAAGCTTGTTACAGAGGAGTTCATATTTGATTTGCTTTCAAAATGACTTGAGCGAGACTAGATATATTCTTGGATGGAATCCCAGCAGCCGACCTGATCGCCTTTCTCCGTTTGTGTCTTACATGTTGTCGAAAAACTCTATGCATGTTCTCTATTTTTTTCCTTTGTCACCAGAACTCTCCCTACAACCGAAAGTATTCTGCAACAAGTCCTCATTGTAGCGGTCCCTCCTCCAGAGCTTTTCTTGCAATAGGTCTACTTCCGAACTTTTTTCTTGTAGCAGGCTTTCCTTCGGATTTCCTGCATCAGACTCTTCGAAGTATTTTCTTTAGCAGCCCTCCTGTGAAACTTTTTCCTGCAATAGGCTTTCCTCCAAAGCTTAAAAGGAGGCAGAATGAGGGAACAACGTCTATCGTGCCATTTGTGCCATCAAGTCCCTTCTCTCGGTTTACTTCAACTCTTGAGATATCTACACCATCCACTTCAGAATCCGATTACCCAGGTGAGATGATTTTCTTCCCTTCTCCCACTCTCATGACTTTAAGGAAGACCTCTCGCAGCAATGTAGGTCGTTCTCTTGATCGTTATTTTTTTTATTGTTTTGGTTTCTCTTGATTGTTTCTTTAAGGAAGACCTCTCGCAGCAATGCAGGTCGTTCTCTTGATTGTTTCTTGTATAAAAAATCATCTTAATTTAGTAGAACTAAATGAAAATATGACACTAAATAGGACGCAATGGAGAAAAAGATTCATGTAGCCGACCCCACGTAGTGGGATTAAGGCTTTGTTGTTGTTGTTGTTTTGGTTTCTCACATGACATTCATCGATTTATCTCATACTCTAACATATTGCATGTGCACGGAGCTTTTATTGCATCTTTGGACAATGCCTTTATACCCAAGTGTTGGCAAGTAGCTAAGGAGGATCCAAATGGAAGGCTACCATGCTGGAGGAACTTTGTGCTCCTGATAAGAACAAGATGTGGGAGATTATACCATTGTCGATGGGTAAATGAGCAGTTGGGTGCCAATGGATCTTCACAATAAAACAAAATCCTGAAGGGAAAGAAGATTGTTACAATGCAAGATTGGTGGAGAAAGGGTACAGTCAGACATATGACATTGACTATGATGAGACCTTTGCATCGATAGCGAAGATGAGCACTGTGAGAATACTAGTTTCTATGGTTGTGAATGATGGGTTGAGGTTACATCAACTCGATGTGAAGAATATTTTTCTTCATGGTGAGTTACTGGAAGAGGTGTATTTGGACATACCACCAAGATTCAATATAAATCAAACAGTGGGCAAGGTGTTCAAGCTCAGTATGTTGCTTTATGACTTGAAGCTGTTTTCTCGAACTTGGTTTGAGAAGTTTAGAAAAGCTATAGTAGGCATCGTATATCAGCAGAGCAATATCGACCATATTGTGTTCTTATGTCAAAATGGTGGTCACATCATTATTCTTGATGTGAATGTTGATAACATGATTATCATTAGTGATGATGATGCAAAGATTGCTCAACTAAAGGTAAGATTGGGCAACGATTTTGAGGTGAAGGATCTTGGACAACTTATATATTTCTTTAGGATTGAGATTGCCCGTGGACCAGAGGGGATAGTCTTGTCTCTGAAAGCATGTACTAGATCTTATCATAGAAACATGCATGTTGAGATGCAATCCTACAATCTCTTCAATTGATCACAAAGTCAAGCTGAGTGCAGAAATAGAAGAGTCAGTTGATCGTGAGAGATACAAGAGATTGGTGGGATGTTCGATCTATCTTAGTCACACGCGTCCCGACATCTTATTTGTAATGAGTGTTGTGAGTCGCTATATGCTTGATCAGAGGAAGAGTCTTCTAAGGTACCTGAAGTGTGCACCAGAGAAGGGGGTGATCTTCAGGAAGAATGTACATGTAGGCATTGAAGGCTATTGTGACTCTGATTGGGCAAATTATGTTGATGATAGGAGGTTCACATCGGGATATTGCATATTTGTAGGGGGCCACTTGGGCTCTGTTTGGCGCAACTGTAGCTGTGCTGGCTCTCAGGAAGCTGCTGCGGGAAAGTAAATGTGGGGAAGCTGACTTCTTGTTTGGCGCAGCTGTGTGAAAATAGCTGTGGGACAACTGTTGCTGAAAAAATGACCATAGTGCCCCTGTTTGATAAAACTGTTTAAAAGAATGTTATAACAATTACATATTTTAAACTTCCGAAGCAGAAATTCATTTCTAAACAAAACACTTCCAAAGTTCAGAGAACACTTTCAACATACCAAGGACGATTTGAAATATGCATAAAGACTTAGATGTATTTCAGTAATATTGTCACCGATGCAATTATTATTGTCATATACTCACATCTTCTACCGCAAATGTAGCGAAGTGAACCACTGCTCACTAGCATAATCAAAGTGCAAGAATGATAAGAAAATTCAATGCAGTTAAGTAATATGCTTTATCTCTTAAGCTATTAATTAATGAACCTGTATCATTCAAGGACACCTTTATCTTAATAAAAATAGCATAAAGAACATAAGATTATATTCTTTTTTTAACATTAAAGAAGATCATTTTCAAGAAACAGAAAAACAAAATTCTATCAATTCGGGCTTGCAAATCTTTTGGATTTGGGGAGCATTACATACATGCCATCCGATTCTTACATATTAACTTATCTAACACCAAAAAGAAGCGAAATACACGTTTGTCTGCTTTACTGTTAATCCAACAAAACACCCTTAACTCATCGAAAAATGGTAGGGATTTTGGGTGCTAGAAAAACAGAGAAGTAAACCGCAAGATTTTTTTTTTGAGAATATTAGGGCAAAATCTGATATGGGGCTTACAGATCAAGAGCATCCAAAAAAAAAAAAATAATGCTATTTACCGCAGCTTCAAGGACGAGAAAATGGCCGGCGTGAGAGGAGGGCGGCCTTCGGAGAAGAGGAGGGCGGCCTTCGGAGAAGAGGAGAGGAGAGAGTTCTGCATCGTGCGACGGATTTGTTTCGGACGGAACCGGTCGGAGTAGAGGAGAAAAGGGAGAGATCGCGAGCACCGCTTTCACAGGGTGAAATGTTTCTCAGGTAGGATAACGGGGTAAAAAGCCGGGTGACGAAGCTGGGAAGCGGGTTACCATTCACAGTCGGCGTTCAATCGAAACCGCGGGACGCCGCTGTTGCAACGCCGCCCCAAACGACTCAAAAAAACGTTGTGCTGCCGCGCCGCAGGAAGGCCGCTCCGCCAAACAGGTCCTTGGTCTCTTGGAAGAGCAAGAAACAATCGGTAGTAACGAGGTCAACAATATGGGCAGAGTATAGGGTCATAGCCTTAGGTGTTGCCGAGATGATGTGGCTGAGAGCCTTGCTCGTAGAGCTCAAGGTGCACCAAGGAGCTCAAATGAAGTTGTGTCGCGACAAGTCAATGATCAACTTCGCCAACAACCCGGTGCAGCATGATAGAACTAAACTTTTGGAGATTGATAGGTTCTTCATCAAGGAAAAGTTGAATAACGGACCACTGAGCTAAGTCATGTAGCCATTTGAGAGTAAGTGGCCCACTGCCTCACTGCCTCACTAAAGGACTTGGCTCATTAGAGTTGTCTAAGTTACGTGGTAAGATGAGCTTAGTGAATATCTTTTGCCCATCTTGTGGGGAGTGGTGAGATTTGTATCTATTGTTGGGTCCTATTTTTAAATAGATGAAGTTTAAAGATTTATTTGTAAATATTTTAATTTGTAAGGCTCTATATAAGCTCGTCATTAATGAAATGACGGGTGCTTCTTTTTTCTTGAGCAATTTTCTTATTAGTATCCCTCAAAATTTTTGTTTCGTAAACCTTCTATCGTTTCAATTAATGTTGGAAATTTGATACTTCAAAGTTTTAATGGCATTATGGCTAAAACAGTTGTGTATAAATTACATCAAAGCCCAAATTTTTTTGGGCTAAATTATGCTCACTTCAATATAGGAATGTAGTATTTCGCTCCGTTGACTTTTTTGTGCTTTTATCATAGGTCCTCAACGTACAAAAATGAAGAGGCTACATTTTTTGAATATTTTTTTATTGTTTTAATTATTTTTGAATAACTTTTCTTTATCAAATTTTTTTCATATTTTTCTATTTACATCTTAAAAAATGGTCGAGCAAGATCATCCCAATGTCATATAGCCACACTCAAATACAGGCATAGATTTTTTTCTCTTAGAGGTAAAGTGAACATTCTTCACCCAATTAGATTTGGATATTATAACTTGAATATAAGATAAAAATCTTTTATTTTTTTAATATTATTTTAAAACTAATTCAATACACAATTTCAAATTCTTTTTAAGGTGGGCCACCCCCAACTATGTGATAGTTTTTGTAGTAGAAAAGGGTTTCAATTAACATTTACAAATAAAATTTTGACTTTTTCTTAATTTGGAGTTTGTTTCAAATAACTTGTTTGCTGCATTGTGTTGTAGACTGTCACCATAGTTCTGTTTGAGGGATTGTTTTCTTTTTTTTTTTTGCTATAATTTTTAGGGGAAGTTATTTTTTATAGTAAAATCTTTTAAAGTGTGGTGTTTGTAGGAAAGCTACTATCCAACAATAACAACAAGAAGTCTATGTCCCACTAAGTGAGGTCTACTACATGATTTATTTTTCTCTATTGTGTCTTATTTAGTGTCATATTTTCATTCAATTCAATAAATTGAAATTATTTTTGTACAACATGCCAAATTCTCTTTAAGTATACTCTACCATTCTTGACATAGTCAAATATAAAACACCTGTTCTCCTAACATGGTCATTTGATAGTCTACGTTCAACATGACAAACATCTAAGCCGATATTGGGTAGCAAGTATTTAACAGGATTTACGCATAGATTTAACGTAAATCCTCACAAACACGAAAAACATATTAGGTAACTCTCGGGCTCCATGAAATCCAATTTTATCTCTTTTTCGTCTATTTTGTGACGTAAATCTGAATTTACTAAATCTAATTATTTAATGGATTTAACTAATTTAGCTTAGAAAAAAAATTCAGAGGCATTTATGCCAAACATGTCATATAGATTTAAGTGAATTTAATATTAACTGAACCAAACACTATTTTGGCTTTGATAGCATTTGGATTGTTAAATCCGAGATTTATCAGATTTATTAAATCTTACTTAAATCCTAGTTGCAGCCAAACAACTCTTAAGACGACTGACTCTCTAATCTTGTCTCATCACTGGAGGTACTCCAACCTTTTCACAGGTAAAATTAAAACATCTCCTGTCTAATTTTTTGAAAAAAAATAATTTTTAATAATTCCCAACATAACTTTCTAAGAAATTCATTTCTCAATCATAACCATACAATCACCTTTTGAAAATAATTACAACCAAAAAAATCCCTTGATGATGAGCCTCATAAATCTTTTGAAAAGCTCTTCAATCTTGGCTAATTTTTTAGCGCAGTGAGGGCCTCTGGTTATTTCCTTGAAATCTAAACTAAGTTCTTAATCTACCCAAAAAATATCCAAGTTTAAATCATTATGCATTAGAAAAAAATGATTATAATTTACTCAAAACACTGTTGGATGATTGAGCTGCAGTTTGAGTATGATGACTGGCTGGCTAGCCAATGCGGTTGCCCTCCAGTTGAAGAGTGGAGGAAGCAAATGTATGAAGAAACTGCAAAGAACAGGATCGAACGGCCTGAAAGCTACCGCGATGAGTGGGAGGATGACGATTTGGTCGCTGCTGCGTATCATGATTTCAAGAATTCTTGATTTCTTGTTAAATTTATATCCCAGACTTGCAATTTTTTTTTTTCAACCTTTCCGGCTCAATTTATTGTTCATATATTTGTAATTGGATTTGCTCGTCTCAACTAGGAAAGGCTTATGATAAGAGAATGTATTATTTGGGATGACATTGTTCCCCCTTTATGTGAATAGAATTACGTACCTGTTATAGAAGACAAGTCTTTTTCATGAATGAATGTAATGGGGCTGCTATTGCTGTCTGTCCTCTTTCAAAAGCAAGCAAATTCCTGTAAATCAATCAATTGAAAACTCAGAACTGTTGAAGATATGGTTGCCGTTTTTAAGACAATTGTTGTTTGATATATATATATATATATACTTTTTTTTTTAATATTTGAGTTAATCGTAAATAATTGTTTAGGGTTTACAAATGAATGACCTTCAAGGTTCAGAGTTTTCAATTGATTGATAAAAAAAATCGCAAACAAACATTAAAGATCTCTTGTTTGTGTTGAATTCAAATTTGCCTTGTAGATCATTCCCATGCATAAAACGTAGGAATTGAGGGAGGGAAGAGAGAGAGAGAGAGAGAGAGAGAGAGAGAGAGAGAGAGAGTGTGTGATAAGCAACCAAAAATGCCTTCAGCGGGGTAAGCTGGGGGTGTTCCCTGAAACCTCAAGACTTGTTTTATATATTTAAAGAAGGTGTTACAAGAGAATGGGAGAGATGTTTAGATGGTTTGAAGGCTCAAATAGCCTCATCCTCTCCTTGAAAAAAATCCTTTCTATAGATCATAGGGGTATCTAGAAAATTACCCCAGCTTTAATATGGGAGTTACAGTTTATCATTATCTTCATTAGCATCTTTTAATATATTTGACATTTTTTCATACATTTGGGGCCTTTTCATATGCCTGACATCTTTTCATTGATGGGTTAATCTGACGAGGTGGCCAACCGGTCTGTTGGGGTGGCCGTCCGATCTTTGCTATCGTCGGCACTTTTCAGACATACAATTTGAATTAAGTTTATTATTATTTGAATGAGGATTTAACAATTGAAATGAGCACCTTTTGAAAGCCCTACACTTCAATGCGGACTAACAGTGAAATAGAACACCTTCTTAAATCCCGACTGATCTGTCAGGCCATGCTACCATCCTCTATGCACCACAAGTGGTTGTAATCACACCAATTAATATAGATTTGACCAAGTAATCCTTTACATAAACTGGTGTATTTGAAACTGGTTTAAATCCAACAATTACATATACATTGAAAATGAATTTGAAATGTATTATAATTTTACATTTTATTTGAATTCCATTTAAATGAACATCTAGATTTTTTAAACTCTTATAAAAATAATGTTATGCACTCTCTTTGCAGCAAACAAAACAACCCTTAGTAAGTATATAATTGAAATTATTTTGACCTGAAGAGGGCAACTGCACCTAAAGTGGTTACTCGAGTTAAAATGAGCCCAAATTAAGTATTTCAAAAACAATTGAGAATTTTATGATATCATTTGATGAATAAAATGTTAATCAAAATGAGCTTCTCAATTAGAGGTGAATAACCAGCCCAAACTAGATGTTATTAAGGCATTTAAATGCCTAATAATTCATGATAAAAAAAAAGTAATATTGGTCATGTGATAGAATGCTAAGGTATTTTGGTTAAATTTATTAAAGTGCAACTCTACAAAATTATAAATAGATCCTCATGATATTTAAAAAAATATTGACATGAAGTTTTAGAAAACATAAAAATCTAAAGTATAAAATATTATTTGAATACTGAAGCTAATGATCACTACCAGCAATTGTCGTCATTCGACCATCACATTGGATTGTCATCACTACCTAATCATTATCACTTAATTAATGTCGCTCCACTGTCATTTTTTTTAATTATTATTGTTACTCAATTTTCATTGACCATCTTCTCTTGACCATCGATATCACCATTCATTGCCCCTTTGATATTCACTACTATACTTGTAAGAATTCAAGAATTTTAAGCTTCGTAATTTTTTTCTTTACCAATTAAGAGGAAGAGTATAATTATGTAAACTCGTTTATATAATGTTATTTTAACTCGGCCAAGTTTTATAACTTTTGCCTTCATCAAATTTTCCAAACAAAAATTATGGCGCCTTCTGTGATTTTCTTTTTCTCTACGTGAATGCATGTGGTCTTCATATAAAGTTAAAAAATATAGTTCTCAATTCTAATATACAATAAATTGACAATACCTATAGGATTCTTTCTCATCATCTCAAGATTTACACACTCTTTTAAAAGTTGACAATCAATCTCTCAAATAAAGATAGCAAAATCCAGTTGATGAAGGCTTCCCCGGTCTAACTCTAGAGAATCATCTTAGAAAGATAGTGCAGAAACAAACTTAGAATCATTTATTTTGTAAAAGAATATTTGATAATGTGTTATGTCACAATGGAATTTTCCTACCATATAATCAAAAAATTAGGACCAATTCATTTAATGGCACCTATCGAGGTTCTATTCAGTATCATATAAAAGTTTCTCCTCCACCGCAATCTCTCTAATATTTCTTTGACACTAAGAATTCAATCCATTTATATTATAATTCATTAATAGCTCATAATCTTTATATAGCCTGAGTGGATTTGCCCAACCTCATAACCTTAATTCTCCTAATAATATTATAAGAAATAAACTTTAATGATATATTAAAAAAAAATCTTTTTAAGATAACGAAATCAACTTTCTCTCGCCATACTTTCCAAAAGTCCTCATCTCTATACGATGTTATTCTCCAACATCCTATTTCATTAAGGTTCTAGTTGTGTGTTATTGATGCCTATGATGGTTCCTCACATTGATCACTAGCATAATTAGTATGCTTTTGATGTGCTTATCTTTCAGCATCGTGATCGGTATGCACCATGGCTCGAGTCTTTATCAAGTAGAATCTAAACTTATCAAAAGAATACACTATAGTCAGTAGTTATTTCTTTTGCATTGGTGTAGTTCACTTGGGCACCATTGAGAGTCTAAAAAGCATTGTATATTACATAAAAAATCTTATCTCTCCTCTGGCCTAGAACTGCTCCTACAACGTAGTCACTCGTTTCACACATAAACGCAAATGGTTACTCCAGATCCAGTGCAACAAGGACAGATGTTGTGATTATCTTAGCTTTAAAGGTCTCAAATGTAGCTAGACAAACCTCATCAAAATAGGACACATTCTTTTCTACAAATGACACAAAGGCTTAATGATATTAGAAAATGTCTTTAATGTATTGATGGTCAAATAGAGCGTGTCCTGAAATGCTCCTAATCCCTTTCACTGAAGTGGGTGGGGGTAGTTTCTCTATCACATGAAACTTGGCTAGATCTACCTCTGTCCCCTTCTCAGAAATCTTATGGCCTAGAAACTATCCTCTTGGTGAACATGAATTGACATTTCTCTCGGTTCAACATAAAGTTTGTGTCCTCACACCTTCACAATACTTTTGCAAGATTTTTCAAGCATTAGTAGAACGAAGCTCCAAATAAAGAGAAGTCATTCATGAAGATCTTAATCCTAGTCTCAATCCATGTCACCCTTCCATCAAAATCCTATGCATGCAGAAGGACATGCTTATGCTTTTTATGTCAGTTATGATCCACCCAAGGGTTTTATAAATATCATAAGCATTTTCATCAGTTTATCCTCGTGCACCCCACTAAATTTTTGGAATGATCACAAGTAAAATTGAAGACTTTCCCAAGTAGGCATACTGGAAGTGATTTGGTAAGGCTTTAGTTCTAACTCTGGGCCTACCACTATGGATGGCACTTAGGGCTTGACATTCAAGGTCATGTCTAGAGGTTTAAATATCTCCCTATAGGTCCTAGGGTTTCCCTCTAACAGTCAAACAGATTCATTTCTTGATGTCTTACTACCATCCTCAACCACCATTTTCTCTACCGAGTCTACTTCTAAAATTTAGAAATTTGGCTCAGTACTACCCCTTCCACTATGTCTACCCTATGACACTAACTTCATGGGTCTTGAGAAAATTTTAATGACTTCAAAATATCAAAAGTGGTCTCCTAATCATTCACCTTCATGGTCAACTTCCCCTTTTGAATATCAATCATTCCTTAGCTTTCTCCATGTTTGGACCACAAAATCGACTGAGAATATGAATTTGTCCACTTTAACTAGTACATCCTCTATGATTCCCATATGTTAGGCTAAGAAATGATCTGCTAAATGGATGACCAGATTGGTAGGTTGGGCCTTTTCTAGTTTTAGTCTCTTTAAGATGGATAGTGGCATTAGATTTTTGTTGGCTCCTAAGTTACATAGGACCATCCTTATAAATTTTGATCCTATGACATAAGGGAAAACAAAATTATTGAGGTCCTTCAACTTTAGGAGAAACTTCTTATGCCAAATGGCACAACACTCCTCACTCAGGGCCACTATCTCTAAATACTTTAATTTGCTTTTCTAGATCATGATGTCTTTCATGAAATCAACATGACCGGACATTTTATTTAAGGTCACTACAAAGGGTATGTTATGGTCAGCTTCTTAAAAACTGTAGAAATCTTGAAAATTGTTCGTCTAATTTTTATTTTTGCAACTTATGGGGAATGATGGTGGAAGTCTCTCAGGTTTCTTCCTAGTGGGTGGGATAAGTCTCTCTAACTCCTTTGATGGGGTCTCACTATCCTTCCCTAAGTTAGGGTTTAGCTCAATAGGATTCTCCCTCCTTGTGGTTTCTTCCAACTCCTTCCTATTCCTTGGCTTCATTGCAGTTGCTCCTTACCCTTCTCCTTATGGTATACTTCGATGTTAATGGGAAGTGTACCTGGGGGGTCATTGTTCATTGTAATTTCCCCTGTCCTAATTGATTTTTTATGTTCATAATAGCTACAACTTGGCCCTGTGAATGATTCCTCATTTGTAAAACTAGCTCCTCCAGGGATGACTTCTTTTCCTTAGGCTGGACATTGGCTAGGAATCTTAGTGGATGAGGTTGTTTTGGGTATTTCTTTCTTTAGATGTTCCAATTATCTACATGGTTGGCTTGATGGTTCCCCCACTGTCAGTTTTCTACCACTTCGTTGTTATTTTTCTATTACAAATTGGGGTGGTTCTTTCAGCTTAGGTTGTGGTTATTTGAATAGGGGTTGTTCATCTTATTTTTTATGGCATTTAGGGCCTCTAAGGGCGTAGTGCTAAGATCTTCTTCTAGTCCATAAATCATTTCCTTACTTGATAGAGATCCTGTCACTAAAAATAACCTAAAGGTATCGTACTTCCTTAAAATAATAGCTACTTTGGATGCTAGGAAATTTAGCACATCATAATCATGCAAACTAGCCACATATTTCAGGGTAACTCGCACCGAGAGCCATTGAAAACTATTGTTAGTAATTTAACCAATGAATTCATAAGCCTCCTCAAAGGTTTTGGACATTAGATATCCCCAACTGCAACATCTAGAATAGATCTTAATTTAACCACTAACCCATCGTAAAATGTCGTGGCATTCAGTTAATAGGATAAGGTATGATGTGGGCACCTCCTAAGAAACTCCTTAAACCTATCCCAAGCCTTTTAAACGAACTCTTCCTCAATTTGGGTGAGCAATGTGATGTCATTCCTAGGTTTTGTTAAAGGAGGAAAGTATTTTTTCGGGAACTTCTGGGCTAGGTCAGTTAAAGTGGTATAGTATCTTAGGGCGAGGGATTTCAACCACACCTTGGCTTTTTGCCTGAAAAAGCAAGAGAACAGCCTTAGCTTAATGTCATCGTTGAGAACACCATTGTATTAGAAAGAGGCATAAAGCTCAAGGAATATTGCTAAGTGAAGATTAAGGACCTTTGTGGGTATTCCTCCAATTTGATTGGTTTCATTGCATAATTGTGAGGGTTAGCCATCTCTGGTGTCTCAGATAATGCTTGTGCTCTTCTAAATTGTCTAAAGGTCCACTCAATCTCAAGATCAAATTGTGTCAGGTCTACTTCCACACTCATATGCATAAACTAAGACAAGTGAACATGTGATCCTAATCTAAAAGGCAGACACAACAACACTTCAAATCACACACACATAAGTCTTTCAGCACACAAACAAACTTAGTAAGCAAGAAAATAAACAACACAAAAAAATAGTTATTTTTAGACTTTTTGCTTTTATTAATCTTTGGCTTTTTAGCTTTTTGGCGCCTGCAAGAAAATGACATAGCCAACACAAGTAACATAATAAACAAGAAAATAAACAAATGGAAAGCAAAAAATGCCAAACTTAGATTCAAAGCGGTTCAACTACAGCTCTCTTAACATCATAATATTTTTTAATGCATTTCCCAAACAAAGACATCAATAACTTGATGGTTAAAAAGTTGTTGTGAGGCAAGACTCCAAGCACACAAGTATATATGGCAAGTAAGATGTAATTTTTTGAGTGTGCATGTTGAACCCACGAGGCAAGGGTTAAGATCGAATCCGACAGTTGAATCTCTAGTTTACTAACCTAAGGTACACAGTTTAATGTGATAAAAAAGGTAAGAATAAAATCCTGCAATCCTAGTAAAAACATTAAGTAAATTAAACATCAACATGTAGAAACACTGAAAGCATGAGATTGGAGGTCTTTTAGAGGGGAAGAGGTATATGCTTCTGTTATTCATGTATAGTGTGTTTTCATAATTTTCCTAGAAACTCCCCTACGTGATAGCTGTCAACCAGAGATGACAGTTCTCTTTACACATGCCTAGATCATTAAAAGAGTTAGAAATTATTTTATATTTAAGTGGGTGCTTAACCATGTTTCATTTCACAGGAATCTTCATATTCTATGTCTAGTTTGCAAAATCCTAAATGACAGTATGCTTATTTCACTAGTTTTTTGTTAGTTAACTTATTCGTTCTACTAGGCAACGAGAAAAATTCCTAGATTGTGAATGGTTTTAGCTTCTTAATGGGTCAAATCAAGAGTAAACTAAGTTTAGAAAGATAGCACAACAACTTGCATGCATCATACACATGGAAAAATGTTATGGGGAAATCATATGCATGAAAAATAATGAAAAATAACTGTCCTCACATCACAAAAGCATAAATGAAATTTAACTATGAGACATGTGAGAGAAAATCCAAAACTGAGTCATTGCAACCACCAAAAACCAATACGTATATGAAAATAAAAACTTACAACCAATTTTCCTCTCCACAAAAACAGTGATTCTTGTCATATAATTAGGGCACACACATCAAGCTACCGTATTGTGTGTCACCGCTGGCATGGTTGGGGAGAGATGGGAGGAAGTGTTGAACACTAACATTCTAATCACCGGGGCGATTATCCACTATTACAAAAAAACCTTGACAAGAGTTAGGGGAGAGTTGAGGTGAGAGAGTCCCTTGAGATATGAGTTCTCTTCATCGAGTCTACCAAGATTTTTTGATGCACTAGCCTGGGAGGTTGACTCTCTTACCACTAGTATCGAAGCGCTAAGCTGGGAGTTGCATGAAAAATACTAATACATGCATCAATATTTTGCTACGGAGCAGGAGCTCCACCGGTGAGAGAGCAAAACATTGTATCAGACCTAATCATATTTTCTACACCCCCACCATTCTAGGCATTCAAGTACAACATCGCACCCATGAAGGCCAATGATGATGATGAGGAAGGAGGAGAGAGATGCGTTGCATTACTTGTTTTTTTGTGTATTTTCTGATAAGCTGATTTATTTGTTGGAGTGTGATTGCTTTATAATTGTATATGTTTTTTTGGATTATGTAATACATTGATTCTAATGTAATCCTATTTACTTCTATTATTGCATGCTCTGGTTTATGACTTATGAGTATTGTGTTGATATGAGAAAATTCATTACATGTTTTGTTGTAACTTATGCACACATAAAGATAGTGTATCTACTTTCTTATTACTGTTGCACGTCTGTGATATTTTACCCCCTATTTTTACTTGTCCTCATTGTTGTTATATAAATTTTTATTTCGTGAGGGTAGGGTAGAAAACAGGTTTAGGGAAGGGAGCTTCACACATTTATTAGCCTAAAAAAAAAGTCTACTAGTATGCTTAGATTTATTTGATATTATGCATTATTTTATGAACCCTTGCTATTTGATAATGAAAGGTAAAATTTCTTAAAATAATGTGAAAGCCATCCAAAACTTAGAAATTGAGCTCTCAATAGTAAACTAATACAAGAATTTAATCATTATTCTTCTTAACATAAATGTCTCAAAATATTTAAAAAGGTATGCCTATAAAAATGACTAATTAATCTAAGATTTTTTAAAGTCTTAAAGCTGAATTCAAACAAGGAGACTAAAAGTGGGGTTTGAATTGATTTATATGATATGTTGAACTCACAATAAGAGGTAATTAAGATATCAAACTTAATGAAAATTATAGGCTCAAAATTATTTAAAATTCTTACTTAACTGGATATACTATTTCTCCCAGAAAAGAAAAACAATAAAAAATAGAGGAAAAAAAAAAGAAAAAAAGTGAAAAACATTTTAAGCAAAGCTAGTTTGAAAAAGAAAAAGGATTGCTATATAAGAGAAGAAGCTTACGATTAAGTAGAATAGTATTTCAATTTCAAGTTTCTAGCTGACCTCCCTAACTTAGATAATTTAAACACCTTCTTAATGAGAATCATGGATCCTATGAACCAAGAAATAACGAAGGGATGACCGATTGTTTGAACAAGAATTAAGATCTTAAAATCACTTGAGATTAATGAAATTACTTGTAATCACACCAAATTAGTGAATTGAAGAAGGTCTCTGTTAAGAAAAAACAGATTAAAAAAGGGTATAAGTAACTATAAATTCAAAAAAAGCTTCGCTGAAGATGGAAATCATAAATCTTTAATAGATTCTCACCCTACATTATTGAAAACAAGGGCATCCTAAAAGACAATGGCAAACATAATTCTTATGAAGTTAGTGATAGGATTACTTGAGAGCATGTAAAATATAAGTTTAGGAGATTTGATGTGAATGAAATATGTGATGAATTGTATGCATTTTTATCTTAGTTACCACTTCCTTGGGTTCAATAACCTACAAAAGAAGACAATGCAAAAAAAAAAAAACATTTTGTTATACATTTTGTTATCACCAATCGTGTGTGTCAATAATAAAAACACTCAAGCACATCAAAAACAACAATGCAACAACAAAATATCAAAATAATACCACAATAACGCCAAAGTAATACCATAATAACACCACAATAATATCATAATCCCACCACAATAATATCATAATCCCACCACAATAACACAACGATCCCACCTTAATAAAACTGAAACATTACAACTCCAATAACACCTAAATAAAATCACAACATTAGTATAACATCACAAAAACAACACAATCCCACCTCAATAACACCACAATCCCACCACATTAAAATCGAAATATTACAACTATAATAACACTTAAATAATATCACACTAACATCAGAATACCACGACAATAACACCACACTCCCACCTCAATAACATCATAATCCCACCTAAATAAAACCAAAACATTACTTCAATAAAACCTAAATAACACCACAATTCCACCTTAATAACGCCACAATCACACCTCAATAAAATAAAAATATTAATGTGATTTTATTGTGGTGTTATTGAGAAGTTATTATAATATTATTGAAGTGTTATTGAAGCGTAATTATGTTGTTATTTTTATATAATTGTGATTTTATTTAGGTTGTTATTGTGGTGTTATTGGAGTATCAGTGTGGCGGTATTGCCATGCAAATATTGTTGTATAGTGGTTTTATTTGTGTCGTCCTATTATGGTGTTATTGTGATTGTATTGCAGTGTTATTAATGCAATGGTATGATATTATTGTCAAACAAATGTGGTGTTACAACAGTGTCATTGCACAATGCAAGTAAAAACTATATGATGTAAGTGCAACTACATAAACAAAGTTACCTGGATGTCTTTTATTGACTCTTAGGCTCTTTGGTTTCCTAGTATTCTTCCATTCTTTTATATTAGCTTGCTTGAAAATACTAAAAGAAGTACATGAGTTCGCACCCAAAACTCTAAATCTTTACTCAAAACTTGTTTTCGGAAAAAAACCTAAACATCACAAGTCATACATGAAGAGAGAGAAGAACTTCAAATGTTTCTCACCCGGCAACTGACGGTGTGAAGGACTCCAAACGAACAAATCTCTAACTACCGATGTCTCAAATGAAAACTACAATGTGAAACCCTAGTCGATGACAATAGAAGTAAATAGAGATCGAAGATCCGCTCAACAGGATTTTGTTTTCGGAACGATGGACCAGGTGTTATGATTTGGTGCGGAGCATTTACTTTTCGAAGTAATGAATTAGTTTAGACCTGATCATGCATTAAAATAAGAAGTTTTTAAAATTTTATTATTTTCATGTGGCAACACGAAACGCATATGGTGCGATATTTTTTCTGTTGATGAACGCGCATTCATACCGGATCCCCTCTACTCCCGCGCGCGCGCTCTCTCTCTCTCTCTCTCTGGATATCTCGGCTCTTCCCCGCTTTGCAGCAAAACCCTACGCCGTGTCTCAACTCAGAACCCAATTTCCGCAAATGTGCGCGTTCCACTCATTTGAGCTTCTGGATCCCCTCTCCAATTTTCTTCTTCGAGATCGCCTCATCACCAGGCCGAGGTTCTCCTCCTTCCATTCTCCTCTAGCCCTCTTGGTATTATCGGAGGAAGGATATCTTGATTTCGATTTCGGCATTTTGTACCATAGCTCCATCCCTGTCGATCTCCGTCATTCATATTGCCATCACCCTCATTATCCACATTATCATCCTCAATATCATCATTTTCCCGCTTTACTGCCCTCGGAGAACTTCTTTGGTGCAGCCGCAGATCTGATCTATCATATAAATACGGAAGAAGAGCATTATGTCCGGAGCCTAGGCAATGGGTTTGACACTCTCAAGCTTGGGCTTGATCTGGGCTTTGGCCGCCGTATCGGCGCTTCAGAGAGTAAATGGAAAAGGACTGTTGAGATCAAGGGATTTGATCAGAAATACAAGTGCACAGCTGAGTCGAATGGAGCGATTAAGAAGGGCGTGAGATGGACGGTAGATCACCTGGGAAATGGAAAGTACGCGCCATTGTGCCGGATTTATACGTTCCATACTTCGTCGGTGTCAACGCAAGATGTTTGTGACAGGGGTGAGAAGGAAAAGAAAGTAAGAAGGACAATGCCACGCTTTGTGGAGATCGATGAGAAAACGGATCAGCAAGTAGTTTCTAAAAGACAGGTCTGTGATTTTCCTCTGATGAATTGTTTTCGAAGCATTTCCATGAATATGAATATCATCTGCGGAACCGTTTATTCCAATATTCTTATATTTATAATAACGCTCCCTGTTTTTCTCTGTTTTCAAAAAGCATGACGGCATGGTTACGTATGTATGTTTGAATCTACCTCAAAATTAAGGATTGCAAATTCCATAAGGAAATGATGTAAATGAGCAATAAACTATTGATGATTATTTGTATTATTGAATATTCTTCTCTTAACATTATGAAAATCTCTTAGTCATACATTTTGAATGACATTCGTAAGAACTTATAATTTTTTATATGTAAGTCATGGATGAAAAATAGTATCTTTCCCAAGATTGAAGAAGGCGTTAATATAATAAAATAGGTACGTGTCGTCTCTAAAATTTTGGTAAAATTGAAGCTAGTGCCTCTGTGACATCTAAGCGCCATGCTTTATGTCTTATGCTTTGGGCATTTGGCTTAGGCGCCTAAGTGTTAAGTTGGGTGTATGGGTTCTGTTTAGCTCAATCTTGCGCCGATCTTACTACAATTTGATCGAATAATTCAATGCTTGGTTACAAATGTTTGCTATAAAATTCATTTAAATTAATCTTCTCATTCAAAATTCAAAAATCAAATAATTAATGTAGTTAAAATCTCAAAACAAGCAGAATTTCATGCGTAATTAAAAAGTTAAATTAAAAATAAAAAGTTTAATCTTATCGAATTCTTTCATATTTATCTTTGCTCTTCCTCAGGTAAAGTCCAACTAGAAATAATTTGGAGAAATATGACTTAGTAAATACACATAAAAAGATATAAAGCACTACATAATTATTTGATTATGATACATTGATAATTAAAATTCAATCTGGCTATTCAAATGGTTAAGGTTAACAGACGCTAGATTATAATTCAAGCATTGTTTCAAAAGGGACAATATTTTTCTTCTAAGAATGTAAAAAGAAAAAAAAAAACAAAATTTAAAAAGCCGCATTTGTGTTAGTTGGACCGGCGACACAGCCAGGCAACGTGGCCTCAATTCACATTCCTTGCCCTTCAATTCTTTTCGGCCCTCAATTCACATTTCTTGGCCTTCATATTAATGCTCATATGCTACGATTAGCTGATTTTCAACTGCTAATTGCTAAATTAATGATTTCTCTAGCTTGTTAGAAAGTTAGCAACCTCTCTTTTGCTGTAAGATTTTAAGGAATCAGACTTGGGAGCTGACAAAACTTCCACCGGGGAAGAAGAAATTGCACAACAAGTGAGTTTACCAAGTGGATACTGCGTTTGATGGCAGTAAAAGGTACAAAACCGGACTTATTGAAAAGGGCTTTCAGCAGGGGCAGGATATTGCTCATGCAGTGAGAGTTGTAAGCAGATACAAGAGTAAGCCAGGAAAGAGCTTGGTGGTACAAGGCTACGTTGACGGTGATATGTCAACTGTTACTCGTGAGAAACTAAAGTTGTGCTCGACTTTAGTTGGTCTTCGAGCGTGAAGACGGGGGCTTTGAGTTGCAGAAGCGTAGGATATCATGTTTGAGGAAAAGGTCGGTACAACTATTAGATGATGCATCCAGTAGGTGATGCAGTTTGTATCTCAGTCTCCAAGTGGGAGAATTGTTGAGTAATGTGAAGACCCGGTCCACCGCAATTTAATTAGCTTCCTAATTAAAAATCTCACCTACGGCTCACCTACCTTCCCACCTACCACTCACCTATCGCTCACCTATCTCCCACCTACCGCTCTCCTGGTATCTATAAATAGTCTCTTATGACTTGTCATATCCAAGCCAAGTCAAGCAAGGTCAAGCCAAGTCCTCTAAGATAGAAAGAGAGGAAGAGAGAGAGAGGAAGGGAAAGAAGATAATAGAGATTTTCTTGTAAACGTCGAGACGCTCGACGGTGCAATTGCTCGCAGAAATAAAATCCTCTGCAGCTTCGTAGACGTTGACAAATTTGTCAATTCACGTAAATCTGTGTCGCTCTGGTGTTTTTCTGCGTGCAATTTTTCTCGTTCAATTTTTCATTTTATTTTCGTCGTTTTTTCACAGCACCTTACACATGGTTAACAAGTAAACATGGTACAAAGTGGAAATTGTTTTTGTGTGCGGGTGATGATGAACTGCTTTTTAGTGAGGAGCAACTTAGTCAATCAAGAACATATTTGTTTTCTAATCTCTATTGTTAATTAAAAAACTTATTCAATATCTGTAATTATATTTATGTCTATTGTTAGATGATTGCATTAATAATTTTTTTCCTTAGATTATAAATTCTGTAGTTGTATATGTCTATCTATTTAAGAACTTGTTAATTCTTTCCTATTTGTTCTTCTATGATCCTGTTGATTTCAGTAGATCACATTAATTTTTAAATCTTCTATGCCCAATACACAATAAAGTTATAAGAAAAACGAAACAATCATTTAACACCAAAGCCATAAAGTTAAGCTTTCACAAGAACAGTAAATATTATTCATAAATCAAAAGTTTTATAATTTAGTTCATACTTTAATAAGACAAAACACAAATATAAAACTGAAACCATTCATGTTTGCTTAAAAAAATGCAAAACATTGGTGAAACAAAACCTGAAATGATGTAATTTCTAGCCTTTTATTTGCAACCCTTCTTTTTTCCCCATAGTCTATCGTAAGTGTTCTTTTTGTTCCACGCTCCTACACACACTCTCGACACACAAAAAACAGGTCTAAGTCTCCTGTTACTGTCCCTATATTCTTCTATTACAGCTAGCATGGCGCTGCTCAAGTAACTCCTTATGCAACTCGCCAACCGGTTTTGAAATTGTTCCAAGACTGGATTTGTCTGGCCATTGTGCCATTGCGCTGTCTTATGCAGTGCCGAGGATTTTTGCTTGTAGCTCTGCAGCGCCAAGCTTCAGTGCTGAAGTATCTTATTTTTCGGCGCAAAGTTGCTCCAACTTGTGGCGTAGAGGTGCCATGCTCTTTGTCATGAGCATCCTTTCTTCCATTCTCTAGCACCGCGACACCGTAGATCATCATTGACTTGTGCATCCAAAAATCTCTCATAGTATTTACGTTTTCCTTTTGTGTTTGGATGTGTGTTGGCCCACCCAATGTAATCTCCATTGCTGTTGTCGATGTTGCACTGGCATAGCAGGTCCAGTTTTGTTTCTGTCATCCGGGATGCAACCGATGAACATCTTCTCTGATGGGAGTTTATTTAAACAACCTATTTACTACCTTTTATCTGGCTTAGTTGGATTTTTTTAAGATTTTTTATGAGGGTTTGGGCAGCAGAAGCATTACCACGTAAATACTAGCATTCACAACTAAAAAATGTTTTTGTAGGGAACATGGTTGTCTTATTTGGCACACATCATGATGCCTTTGGTGGTTTCTCATTCATCACCATGATTTGATCCTTCCTACTGTCATAAGAAGCGCCATGATGATCTTCACGGAGTACATTGCGGCCCCCCCTTGGCTACATAGGGGACAAAAATTTATAATTCCATCCAAAATTTTCTGTTACTTTTCTATCCTGAAAAATAGGATTTGAGGTCTCGATATATCGTAGCTTTTGGTGAATTTTAAAAGTAGGATGTTGAATAATAATAAGGTTTCTTTACTATTGATACTTCTGTTGAATTTTGTTCCCTGAAATTTCTCTGAAATCCTTGCTTTCTTTACGCATTAACGTTCGGATAAGAGTAAAATTAAAACAAAACAATATTTATCATATCCAGCCCGGAAGAGCCAGCTGTGATTTCAGCTGATAAATATCATACTTTTAATATTAACAAAAATTTATTTATTGAACATAACGAACATGGTAATTAATATGTTTTCTTGGCTGCATACTGCTTCTCTCACTTATGCAATATACTCCCTCCGTATGGGAAAACTGTTCAGGGCTCAGTGTGCAGAGCCTATTTTGAAATTGCTTTGATGCCTTCCCTTAAGTTCAATACCTCGTTGGACTCAAGAGAGGGCAAAGCAGAATCCCTCTGCACTGTTGGAAACTCACCAACGGAATTCAAAAGAACTCATGAATTACCAGCAATTGTCAATGCCCCATCTTTTTGCCTTACTCCATTTAAATAGTAGAAACATATTACAAACCTCCCATCCCAACTGGAAAGATAATAACCTATAAAATTACTTTTAGGAAAGCAAATAAAGGAAAACATAACATGACAAGAAAAACTTTAATTAACTTCTAAAACGGGAGCCATTAATTGAGCTTCTTAATTCAAATTCAAAATTTGAATTTTGAATTTTGAATTTGAATTTGAAACTTTTATTAGGATTTATTGCCCTTCCTGATTTGTCTCGGTTTCCAATTCTCCTCCATAATTTGAAACTTTAATTTGAATTTTGAATTTGAAGTTAGGATTTATTGCCCTTCCTGATTTGTCTGGGTTTCCAAATCCTCCTCCATAATTTCCTTTGGATTTGCATCAATTGTCGGCGCTCTTGAAGAACTTGACACCAGCAAGTTATGTTGACGGTAAGTAGCAAAAAAATCTGGATTTAAATGTTGGAGCTCAGATGCTTGTAACCAAACCGAGTCCAAATTTGGACAATTTTTCCATTGGACTAAGAATTTGAAATATCCTCCACGGCGAGTCGAAACAAATTGATGGTCTAAAATGACAGCAATCTCATCTCGTGGTATTGTATTTTCTGACATTCGCATGATCGATGATTCGTTTCGAGCTGGTAGTGCAGAAAAGTCACGGTCATCTCCTTTGAATGCAGTAAGGTCTTCAATGTTAAACACTGGGCTGATGTCAAAGTTGGAGGGTAGCTCAATAACATAGGCATTAGTTCCTAATTTCTTGATAACTTTAAAAGGGCCTGCTCGGCGGGCATGAAGCTTGGTAAAACTCCCCGGAGGAAAACGTTCCGGCCTTAACCGAACAAGGACCAGATCCCCGTTGTTAAATTGACGATCCTTACGTTTTGAGTTTGTTGACGCTGCATAGGAATTTGTGTGGAACGTAAGGCTCCGCTTGCATTCTTTGTGAATAGTTTGCATATAACTAGAAAAATCTGTTGCGGCCTCACTTGGCCTGGGTGGCAACGGTAATGAGTTGATAACTATTGGAGTGTTGGGTCGAAACCCATAAACCACTTCGAATGAAGCACAACCTGTTGATCTATTAACAGAGTTATTGAAGGCAAACTCTGCATGAGGAAATATCATATCCTAGCTGGTAACGTGATCTGCAACAAGACAGCGTAGTAAGTTCCCTAAACTCCTATTGGTCACTTCAGTTTTACCATTAGTTTGGGGGTGAAATGCACTTGAAAACATCAACTAAGTTCCCATTTTTTCCCACAGTCTTCCAAAAATAGCTTACAAATTTGACATCTCTATCGGACACTATGGAGGATGGGACACCATGTAAACAGACAACCTCCTTCATGAATATTGTTGTAACTTTGGATGCATCAAAGGTTTTGTGGCATGGAATAAAATGGGACATCTTAGAGAAGCGATCTACCACCACCATGATTGAGTCGTATTGCCGAAGAGTCTTGGGCAACCCAAGAACAAAGTCCATACTTATGTGTTGCCTTTGCCATAGTTTGTCCGGAATGGGAAGTGGTGTGTAGAGTCCAGGCTGCTGCTTGGTCCCTTTATTGAGTTGGCAAACTCGGCATTGGTCAACCACAGTGTTCACATCTCTCCTTAGTCGAGGCCAATAGAAACGATCAACCACAATAACATAGGTTTTATCGTACCTGAAATGCCCCGCCAAACCCCCATCATGGAGTTCGTGGAAATTAGAAACTCTCGCATTTACCCGCGCGGAATGCAGAGGCGGGTCTTGAAGAATAAGAAGTCCTTCCGCAGCATGTAGTCATTACTTGATGGCCGGTTGTGCTTGAGATCATTCCATACCTTGCTGAAATCTTCGTCATCGGCATACTCGGTTTTGAGACTGTCGAATTCTGTAGTATTGATGGTAGATAAATGTAACACATGAGGCCTTCTGCTCAAGGCGTCTGCCACCTTGTTCTCCGCCCTCGACTTATGCTTAATAAGAAATTCAAATTGTTGTACGTAATCCATCCAACGTGCATGTCTTGCATTCATTTTGCTTTGACAATTTAAGTGCTTCAAAGAGTCGTGATCGGTATAAAGAATGAATTCCTTATGGATTAAATAAGGCCGCCAGTGCTTCAATGTTTGAATTAATGCATAAAATTTCATATCATAAACTGAGTAACGCCTGCGAGTCTCGTTGATTTTTTCACTGAAAAAGACAATGGGATGACCTTCTTGACTCAGAACACCTCTGATTCCCACATGCGAAGCATCACACGCCACATCGAAAATTTTAGAGAAATCTGGCAATTTGAGTAGCGGTGCTTGTCCCATTTTTTTTTTAATCTCATTGAAGGCTTTTGTTGCCGCAGCACCCCACAAAAATTTTTTTTTTCAAGCACTCAGTGATTGGGGCCATTATGGTGCTGAAATTGCGAATAAATCGTCAATTGCAAATAAATCGTCGGTAGAAGGTGCCCAAACCGTGGAAGCTTCTGGCTTCAGAGAAATTCCAGGGTGTTGGCCATGCCTGGACAGTGTGCACCTTTACGGGATCGGCCTCAACTCCCTGAGATGATAAAACCGAGGAACTTGGCACTTGTCTTCATAAACGAACACTTCTCCCTATTAATAAAGAGTTGTTCCGCCTTCAAGACCTTTAGTACATGTTTGATGTGGCTCAAATGTTCCTGCACGCTTCGACTGAAAATTAATATATCATCAAAGTATACTACAACAAATTTACCCAAAAAAGGCTTGAGGATTTGCGTCATGACCCACATGAACTTGTTGGGAGCGTTCGTTAATCTGAAAGACATAACTAACCATTCAAACAACCCATCTTTTGACTTGAAGGTCGTCTTCCATTCATTCCCTGGTCGAATCCAAATTTGGTGATAGCCACTCCGCAGATCTAACTTTGTGAAAACAGAAGAGCCACTTAGCGAGTCTAACATGTCGTCGAGCCGTGGGATGGGAAATCAATATTTCATGGTTAGTTTGTTGATTGCGCGGCTATCTACACACATCCTCCAACTACCATCCTTCTTCGGTGTCAATAAAACTGGAACAACACAGGGACTAAGGCTTTCTCGAATAAACCCTTTGCCTAGCAAGTGCTGAATTTGTCGGTGAAGCTCTTCATTTTCCGTTGGACTCATCCGATAGTGTGGGATGTTGGGCAAAGTTGAATCGGGGATCAAGTCAATAGCATGTTGGACTTCCCGAAGGGGAGGGAGTTGATTCGGCATTTCATCTGGCATGATATCTTGGAATCCTTACAGCAATGCTGAGAGCTCCGGTGGAACGTGATCGTCCCCTTGCATCGCCTCACGTGTGACTATCATAAGCACCATCTGGTGGTCACGCATAGCGCGAGTGAATGGGTGCATCACCAGAAATGGGCACACTTCCTTCTTTGCCTCAAATTCTGTAACCTGTAAGGGATCTAGAACAAACTTTTTACCTTTAAAATCAAAGGAGTAAGTGTTAGCATACTCGTCATAAATTACTTTCCGATCGAAGAGCCAGGGTCGCCCTAATAACAGGTGGCAAACAGTCATAGGAATTACATTGCACCATGCTTCATCTGCGTATATTTTCCCCAACGAGAAGTTAATCAAACAACGTAGCTTCACAAGGACGGAATTAGTTTCATTAACCCAACTAATTCGATAGGGAGCGGGGTGCTTTTCTATCTTTAATTTCAGTCGTTCTACGGCGGTTTCAGAAATCACATTCATGACACTCCCATTGTCAATAATTACGTTCAACGCCCGACGTTATGCTCCAGCCGTGTATGAAAGATATTGGCGCGCTGACACTCGGGGTTGGTATGGAGTTCTTTTTTGATCCCGTCAATACTCTCTTGATTACGCA